>NC_083461.1:34759276-35059276 GCF_030014155.1 Tachysurus vachellii | reverse complement strand
ACAACGGGAAGAAACTATTTGACTAGAAACAGTATTATTGCTAATTAGCTAATAAAACTCAGATACAGGGGGCACGGTGGCTTAGTGGTTAGCACGTTTGCCTCACACCTCCAGGGTCGGGGTTCGATTCCCGCCTCCGCCTTGTGTGTGTGGAGTTTGCATGTTCTCCCCGTGCCTCGGGGGTTTCCTCCGGGTACTCCGGTTTCCTCCCCCGGTCCAAAGACATGCATGGTAGGTTGATTGGCATCTCTGGAAAATTGTCCCTAGTGTGTGATTGCGTGAGTGAAGGAGAGTGTGTGTGTGTGTGTGCCCTGCGATGGGTTGGCACTCCGTCCAGGGTGTATCCTGCCTTGATGCCCGATGACGCCTGAAATAGGCACAGGCTCCCCGTGACCCGAGGTAGTTCGGATAAGCGGTAGAAAATGAATGAATGAATGAACTCAGTTACAGAGGTGTGTCAACTTGGCACAGAAGAGTGTTCCTCTACAAAAACTTCTCTCTAATATCTCTGATACACAATAAATAAATCAAACTCGAAACAGTTAATAGTGAGATGCTATAAAATAGATTTCTGGAGTTTTTAGGCTTTCACTGCATGAACTCAAAGAGATGTACTCTCTAAAATTGTAATATTTTGTCAGATGGAAGTTTTATTTTTTATTTTTTTCTGTGTTCCATCTTCTCTTACTCCAATCTGTTAATATATATATACTTATTTAAACACTCTTACAAGTGTTACCTTTATTTTTGTACCAGAATAATTAAATTACAACCTGCGAAACCTCAGATATTACAAAAGAATGCCAACATGCGAGAGGAGAGTCCGACTCGCACACAGGAGAGTCCGCCTAGACATCCTTCTAAAAACCTCTCTATAATATCCCTGATACACAAATAGATAAATCAGTCAGATAAATCAATGTTATAAAATAGATTTCTGGAGTTTTTAGGCTTCATTATCAATGATTACATAGGGATATTCTCTCTGAAATTGGAAATTTTGTCAGGCGAAATTTTATTTATTTATTTATTTATTTTACTGTTGCACAGTTGATGGATTGTGGTGAGTGCCGTGGAGGTCAATGACAATTTACTTGGTCTTCACCACATTGAGGAAGAGGTTGTTGTCATTGCTCCAGTCGGCTCACCTCACTCCTGTAGTTGGCCTCATTGTTTGTTGTTAATGAGTACTGGTACTGTAGCCGGGTACAAAATCATGGTAATCTTAGGTGTTTTTCCACCGACCCGTACTTTCTGTGGTCTCTGATAAAAAGTCAAGTACCCAGTTACAGAGAATGGAGTTAAGATCCAGGTGTCTCAGTTGTTTATTAACTGCTGGGGGATAATGGTGTTAAATGCTGAAGTAAATTCACAGCATTCACACATAGACGATTCCTGTGTTTCTGCATAAATATGACCCAAAACATTATTAGATTTTCTCACAAGTCTAAAACTAAACAAAATGCATGCAATCAAACAAATAAGCCAAAAAATTATACTTCTTTAATTATTGACAAAATGATCTAGCATGTGTGACTTGTAAAAATATGTGAACCTTTGCTTTCAGTATCTGTTGAGCCTTTGTGCAGCAATAACTGCTAATAAATTTACCTGTAAGTTTTGATCAGGCTTGCACAGGTTGTAAGAAATATTCACGTTTCTCATGTGGTCATTACAGAACTGTATCTTACCAAACGTAATGGGCAGCAATGTTCTTGTTGGAGAGAAATGGCTTAAAGAGTCCAAGCTCTTTAGAGATGATTTTATAACCTTTCCCTCTAAAATTCTTTTTCTGAACTCCTCAGAAATCTCTCTTGTTTTTGCCATGATCCACAAACATGCATCATGAACATCAGACTTTGATACATGTTTGTTCTTTAAATAAAATTGGCTACTTACGATTCCTGATTGTAATTTGACCTTTAAATTGAAAAAATAATCGAGGTTCACATACCTTTGCCTCTCACAGATATAGAATATTGGAACATTTACCTAAATATAAAAAATGACGTATAATATATTTGTCTAATGTGCTTGATTACTTTGCTTATGGGACAGTTGGAAATAAATAAATAAACAAACAAATAAACAAACAAATAAATTAATAAGTGTTATTACATATATATATATGTAATTGTTAAATAATCTACACCTAAAATTAATAAGGCAGCCACAAACAAATCAGGTTACAATACTTACACAAAGCATTAGCTGATATCACTCTTTCGATCTTAATTGAAATAAGGCTACAACTACATATTAATATACCAAAATTTATACCCTTACAAATGTGAACTACTTTATGTTTAATTATCCAAATTAGTTGTTTCACGTGTGGATTGGTCTCACTGATCTGGCTAACACAAGATCAGTTTTATATCTTGTTCTCTCTGCTACCGAATTAACTCAAGCCGTTAACCATGTGGAGCCGACTTTAAACCGGCTCCAAAACGTGCAGGAGCCATCTGTGCTCTTCAGAGAAGTTTGGAGCACACGCTCAGGAAAGACTGCAACCAAAGGCGACTGCACCGACGTGAACTAATACCCAGCATCAGAGACCAGCTATATCAGTAAGTATATCAATGTTGTAACTATTTCCGT
This sequence comes from Tachysurus vachellii, assembly GCF_030014155.1. Taxonomy (NCBI): domain Eukaryota; kingdom Metazoa; phylum Chordata; class Actinopteri; order Siluriformes; family Bagridae; genus Tachysurus; species Tachysurus vachellii. The sequence goes on along the minus strand of NC_083461.1, from coordinate 35,056,675 downwards.
GATCATCAACACAAACTCAATTCAGAAGTTGTGGATGAATGCAAAGGTGTCTGCGTTTCAATGACAGCATCCCTCGGTAACTGTTCCGAAAGCTGAGTCTACTGGCCCGGAACACCTCCCTCTGCAACTGGATCCTGGACTGGGAGAATTGTCAGTCAGTCTGGATCAGGAGCAGCATATCCAACATCACCACACTGACCACTGCTATTCACTCTACTGACTCACAACTGTGCAGAAATGCACAGCTCAAACCACATCATGTTTGCCAATGGCATTTATGGTGGGTCTTTTCAAGGAAAATGAATCCAGCTCACAGAGAGAGATGAAACAGAAAAAGCTTGGTTGAAAGCCATTATTTGAGAACATCAGCATTAACCTCTCTGCTGGGTCATATTACAAACTGGATCAGTGTTGAGTAATAATTAGCTGCTAAATAGTAAGTATATTATTTATCACTTTTGATCAGCTTTTAATTAGCTTTATCTCATTTAAATCTTTCAGCTCAAGTAATTTTTAAAGCAGAAATGACAAACTTGAACCTTCAGCTGTGAAAACAGCTGATATTGCAAGAAGAAAAGCTGTTGTAGTGTCCCTTGTCATTTGGGGGGACATTCTCAATCCTGAAAGCCTTTCATTTTCTTATGCAAGATAAGAAGCATTACACTTTCTCCTTGAAATCAAAGCACTTCATGGAATACATCAAATACTCCGGTTAACATAAAAGAGTTTGAGCAAATGTAGTGTTGGAAACAGACACAGCTGAACACTCGCACATTTATGCAGTTATACAATCAGCCAATAATGTGGTAGTTGTAAAATGCTTATAATCTTGTAGATACTGGTCAAGAGCTTCAGTTCAATGTTAATATCAAATACCAGAATGGGGAAAGTGTGTGGTCTCTGACAACCGTGGCATGGCCACTGGTGCCAAAGTGGATGGAGTATTTCAGAAGCTGCCGATCTCTGGGAATTTCACACCCACACACACAATAGTCTGCAGAGAACTGTTCATAAAACAAAACACAAAAAATTCTTGTGTGCAGAAGGTCTGCAGACTGAAACATCTGGCTTTTGAGATAGATCAGAGGAGAATGTACAGACTGAACTGTGCTACCAGGAATTCTATAGTAGTTACTTTTGGAAGCAAGTAGACAGAATGCAAGGGTGCCAAAACATTTGGAGGTAAGTGGAGACGAGCATGTGACGTCATCCAAATACTCCTGAGGAAGTTCCCCTCATTGGGCTGAGTGTTTTGATATGTCACATGTCCATGTTGTGCTAATTATTTTTTTCATGTGACATCACGTGACGTGACCAGAATACACGTGAGGAACTTGCGGAAATTTTTGTCTAAGCTTAAATAGGAAAACAGAATGTTGGCTTATAATAAGCCTGTAAAGATTGAATCTATTGTTTAAAAACAAAAACCAGAAGAGAATCTATCGCAGAAACTTTTATTAATATATAGAAAAAACTATAGTGTGTAGAAAAAAATGAAGCTATTGAGTGTAGAGAAAACTTGAAGCACAATTGTACTCCAGTAAACTGTGTACAACCAGATATGGAGTTCTGTTACTCTGCTATACATGTCTATGCTTGCTAGCTCTACCTTGAGGGTGATTTCCTCAGCTGCTACTGTTTCATAAAACGAGTAGCAGCAACCATGACAATGTGGTTTAGCAGTTTCTTTGCCATTCCTGCATACATAAGATTTACATTACCATGGATAATCTTTGGCACTATGCTTTACTAAAGAAATGCTGATTTGGATTGAAGAGAAATTGGAATATGTAACTAGATTTGTAAAGTTCGTTGCAACAAACATTGTTGTTGGCTTTGACGAGGCAAGTATTCGCAAAGGCCGGTGCTTTTTGGAGGCAAGTGGACATAAAACTTGTGAAATCTAGTGGATCGCTAGGGTGACAATACATTTGGTGGCAAGTGGAGACGAGCATGTGACGTCATCAGAAAACCTGTGACGGCATTCCTCTCCTTGGGCTGAGTGTTTTGATATGTCACATGACCATTTTGTGCTAATGTTTTTTGTTTTCACGTGACATCACGTGATGTCATCAGAATACCTGTGAGGAAGTTCCTCTCATTGTTCTGAGTGTTTTGATATGTCACATGTCCATGTTGTAAAAAGTTTTTTGATTTTGCATATTTTGTGGGCGGGGCTGCGGAACAACCAAAAGGCCAGTCTGTACATCAATTTAAAAGTTTGTTCAGAGTATCACCCTAAAGGAGCTGGCCGAGTTTGGTGTAGATAGTTCGAAAGCTTGCCGAGTTATAAACCTCCAAAGTTTATAATGGGAGTCTATGGGAAAAAAGGCCATTTTGAGACCCGGTACCGGAAGTACCGGTACTCGGATCGCTTAGAAAAGTAATAGCAACAAACTTCAGACCAGGTTCTACAACATATCCGAATTTGGTGCATGTGGCTCGAAAGCCCTAGGAGGAGTTACTCTTGATAAATTTTTGTCTAAGCTTAAATAGGAAAAGAGAATGTTGGCTTCTACAAAGCGACATAATTAAAAAATGCTCAAAAAATGCTTGGCTTTGCTAAAAAGTATAGTTTTAGAAATGTGAATATATAACTAATTGATGAAAAGGCTACACACATTCAATAAATATGCAGAACTGCTCTTACAGTTCTGTTTACACGAGAAATATAGGCAAAGTTATAAACAACTGTAACATGAGTAATAGGTAGTAACAGCCTATAAACTCGCAAATACGTAATACTGGACCCTGTATTTTAGACATAAAAGACATCATATACTAAACAAAAATCAAGGATAATTTCAAACATCTAGCATAAAGTTGTTCAAAAGTAATGATTCATGTAAAATATTTTTATTGACGGGGCCGCAGCCACCTTTTAAAGCCTATAGACATCTCAGAAACAAATGCAGACATACAGAAAGTATTCACAGCCCTTCAACTTGTTCCACATTATGTTGTTCCAGCCTTATTCCAAAATGGATTCATTCATTATTGTCCTCAAAATTCTACAAACAATACACCAAAATGACAATATAAAAAGTTTGTTTGAAATATTTGCAAATTTATTACAAAAATTCAATGTGCCGTGTTTGTAGTATGTAGAGTATGTGGTCTGTTTCTGTATCGTCGCTGTCGGGCGGAATCCTCGTATCTCCAAAACCATTATTTTTTCAGGAAATTAAAAAAAACGCCGTGTTTTTTTTGAGTTATTAAACATTGTATCATTAAAGTTGTTATTATACCTTATATTGCTATCATATACTGTTGTGTACCAACATTAACACATTTTCCCAAAGTCACGTTTTATCGGAGATACAAGCTTTATGACTTGTGAGCAGGGAGATACGAGATTATACTGTCATTGATAAGAACGGTACGGACACAGACGTCGCTGCTGCCAGCTGTGTTTAATAAAGTCTGCGGTCACGTTGAGCCTTTTGACAAGAGACAAGGCTTCAATAGTTAACCAAAGCTAATGACTGTAGTTACATACATCTTCCTAAACTCTATTTTAAAGGTTTAAGAGCTATAAGTGATGCAATATAAAACACGATAAACTGATTAGGCTGTCTAATAGGTGGAGATTAGTCTAATCTGCTCGCAAACTTACCTTCGTGGCTCACGGGTTTCTTTCTGCACAGAAGCATTACAGCTATGGATTTTTAACAAAACAGACCTACTCAAATGTATCTATCCTAACTGTTTTCACTTGTTAGTGTCCAAAAAACAGTGTTTTACATGCACAGTGCCAAGAGAGGCATTGTCTATAAGTAGGCTGACTTAAAGTCAGTAAAATAATAATAAAAACAATAATTTAATATTGGTATCCAAAACATTCAATTTAATTCAAATATAATATGCAAATATTATATTATGCACTATATCCTGCACCACTGTTGCTTCCTCTCTCTCTACACTCTCTCCATCGGAGAAATATGCCGCGAAGCTTTCCTGCTGAGTGAAGAAGAGGTGGAGTTACGAGATTTCTCAGACAGTTCAAGTGTCCAATGGAGTTATGAGATTTGCACTCAAGCTATTTTCAAGACTTTAGATTGGTTAATAACTTGCAAAAATAACAGACCCACGTGGGGACTAACCGATAGCATCGATATGTGAAAAAATATGAAATTGACAAAATTTGTACATACGAGGTTTCCGCCCGACAGCGACAATATATAAAAGGCATTGATACCATTGACTGACCCTCACGAAATGAGGACTGGTAGGATGTTATGTATCTGAGCATCGAGTGCTGCCAAGCGCTCACCACCTTGATCCAGGTCTGGGAGGAGATGCCCCAGGGCAGCATCCGTCATATCAGAAGCATGCCCAGACGTTGTTGGAAGTGCATACAGGCACGTATGTGTGCATACACACTACTGCCTCACATTATGAGCTGCTACGGTGAAATTCATGCAAATTGGAACAGTCTGCAATTTCAGTTTTTTTACTATGATTTTCAGCCTGATTTTGAATCCAGCCCTCAATCAGTTGATACCTTTTTATCATCGTCACATAACTTATATAGATTATATAATTTATTGAGAAGAATAAAAGATTAAAGAAAAAACTTTAACTCTTAAAATCTTTCAAAAGATTTTTTAACTTGAATAGCTTGTTCATTGAGATCAAATGTATGAATGATGTGCCATTTATTTAAGCAGTGTATATTTCATAACTCATTTTCAATTATTGATTTAGTCATGCTTTCATTAATGCCATTAATGTTGTATTATGAATTTATTTAACATCTGAATGCTGAATATCATCACAGACAACCGACAGATTAAAATCCAACACCACTGATAATAGCAAGGGGAAAGAATTTAGGAGAACAGATACACTTACCCTCTCTGAAATAGATCCACATTGTAAAACTTGTGGAGCTCTACAGAAAACTCCACAGTGGCCTGGACCTCACACATAATGGATTCAGTGTTGGTTAAAGGCCAGCTTCAATTCACCTGCAGCATAACTGTAGAGAAAAATATGCATGTAAGTTCATAGTGAAATGACACAACCATATAAAAAAAAGATAGCTTAGTTTACAGTGATGCATGGTTTCTCTAGCAAAAATTCCAAGACATAAAAACACAGACATATGTTTTTATATGCACATGGGATTTGGTACCGGCTGTTAGAGATCCTCTAAAGTACAACAATAGCCACACTATAAAAAAATAACAACAGAAAAACGCAACACAATAAAAAAATTAAAAAATCATCGGTGCTCCTCTGGTACTCAACGAGAACCAGGAAACAAGCAAGAAAAATCACTACAGACCCCTTACAATCAGGACAGTACCTTTTTCGATCTTTTTTTCAAAAAAGGCAGGTGATATAGAAAATTGTGCAGCAAAACTGCTATACATAGAAACAGTTCCTTTCCGCTGTTTCCTGCCTGACAGGAAGCTGGTGATCCACTGACAGATGCATTGTTAGCTGTAGGAGTTTGGAGAAGAGGATATCCGAGATTAAAAAGCGAACTAAAGTCAACAAACAAAATCTGTGCATATGTCCCTGGGCAGTCAAGGTGTTGCAGGATGTAGTGCAGTTCCATGTTGACAGAATCAGCCACTGACCTGTTTGCTCGGTAAGCAAACTGCAGGGGATCCAATAACTGTCCAGTGATAATCCTCAGGTAGGTCGATAACAGCTGCTTAAAGGACTTCAGAGTGACAGGCCTGTAGTCATTTAGTCCTGTGACGAAGTGTTTCTTGGGGACTTTAATAATGGTGGAGTGTTTGGAACGGGGGGGGACTTCACATCTCCAGTAATCTGTTAAAGATATGGGTAAAAAATTAGAGCCAGTAAGCCAGAACATGCTTTCCTGGTCTTCTCTCTCTGGAAGAACCGATTCACATGTTTTTTTGTTTTTTTTTTTTGCAAATTGTGAATGCAACTTGAGTAGGAGGAGCTGTTGAGGTGTGATGGGTTAGACAGTGGGCTGGGGTGGGTGAGAGGTGTGAGGATACTCTTTTCATTTCTGCAGTAGAAGGTGATGAGGTCGTCAGCCAAGTCATTATTTATATCAGTGGGGAGAGTTGGCTTCTCCACCCTGATGCAGGATTGTTAATTAAAACCTGTTTTCCAGCTTTACAGAGAGGCTCATAGCCACCCTGATCTAGCTTTTAGACAGGGCCCTGTCCCTACTTCTGTAGGCCTCCTTCTTGGCCTCAGATTCGGTCGGCCCACATACATCTGTGTGCATCTGCGTGATTGGCCTGGGGAGGGATGCAAACTCAGGCTAGGATGAATGAGGAAAATTCTCGTAGTGAATAAAAAGGTTTACGGTTCATGAATAATGTTTCCAGGTTTGGACTGCAACTGCATCTATTCAGCAATGTGACATCTGTAAACCAATTTCATTTATGAAGAAGCAGCCTTTAGTATTCCCAAAAAGCTCCGTTACAAGATCTGTTCGATGTAAGTGAAAGCCCAAAATATTTAATCCACTGTCTGAGTGACTGAGCCAGGTTTCAGTGAAACCACAAGCAGCGGAGTGTTCTTCCATTGAGAAGAAGCACCGAATCTGGCAAAGAGCAGAGATTCACCAGGTGGATAGATGAATTCATATTTACAGCTCTTGCTCAATGGCCCAGCAGTGGCAGCTTGGTGGAAATTGTACTCACAACCATCCAATCAGTAGTCCAACACCTTAACCACTGAGCTACCATATCTCAGTTCTAAATCCCTGTTGACGTAGCTTCACTAGCATGCTGAGGTGCCTCCCCGTCTGCATCTCCTACACGTCTCTCAAAGAACAGCTGTTTCTCCAAATAATAGCTCTAAAAAACTTTCTTTGGTTGCAGAAATTGGTAAAATAGTGTCTAGAGTGAACTGCCTGATGTAGAGCAGTTTTTCTCTACTATATATAATAGAGTTAGGGTAACCAAACACACAGACAATAAACAAAACAAAAAAGAGCGCGTCTTGCAGAGGCTGCCATCTCTGGCGCTATCTGAATCAATCACCAACCCATCTGTGCTGCCATCTGAATCTATCAACAACCCTATGGGCCAGTCTGTCCTGGGCTATCAGACAGGACACTGACAACAGAAAGAAACCATGGCCACTTCCTAAAAACCTAGAATAGGTGGCACATGTGGCAGGTTATTCAAATCATAACCGACTTCAAAACAACACGGGTGATGCCTCATTCCTTGATGATGCCAGCATGAAGGACAACCCCAACTCTCACAAACCAAGTAGTTTGTGTCAAGAAAACTCTGTTCAGAGTCTGACTACTGGTCTGACAAAGCAGAATGTTTTCACCTACAGTACATGTTTTGACAGGGGATGTGTTCTTGTGGTCATATTCAGTATTTCTCTGCCTCCAAGCATGCCAAATTGAGTCGATGCCAAAGAGCTCAAATCTGGTCTTATCTGATCATATCACATTTCCCAAGCCTTCTCTAAATCATTCAGGTGTTCATTGGCAAACTTCAGACATGCCTGTAAATGTGCCTTCTTAAGCAAGGGGATCTTGTGGTCTCAAGATCTCAATCCATTACGGCCAAGTGTGTTACCAGCGGTTTTCTTGGTGACCGTGGTCCCAGCTCCCTACAGATCATTAACAAGCTTCTCTCGTGTAATTCCGAGCTAATCCCTCACCTTTCTCAGAAATCATCCTTACCCCACAAGGTGAACTCTTGCATGGAGCTCCAGATCTTGTATTTCTTCCATTTCCTAATTATTGCGCAACAAATTACACATGTATAAAAAAAAACATTATTTCCCCCACTGTAGCTGTACCAGATGCTATATTTTATTTGATAAGCAGTCAACAAAACACACCTGCCTATAAAGTATCATTCCTATACACTTTATGGTCTGCACAATTCATTTTTGTAAAGAAGAAAATTTTAAATCCTGACAAAAGCCTAAAGGTGGCACCACATTTCGTGCGTGGACCCCTAGACCACAAGTGGCAATCACCTGAGCCCAAAGACTATGCAGAATTATTCAGACATGCAGCACAATGCTCTCATCCTGTGATTCAAAATGATATTGTACATTGTTCTGTGTATATTAGTTCTTAACCACATAGTAATATTCAAACACAAGTTAATCTTAAGGAGAGCACGGTGGCTTAGTGGTTAGCACGTTCGCCTCACACCTCCAGGGTCGGGGTTCGATTCCCGCCTCTGGCTTGTGTGTGTGGAGTTTGCATGTTCTCCCCGTGCCTCGGGGGTTTCCTCCGGGTACTCCGGTTTCCTCCCCCGGTCCAAAGACATACATGGTAGGTTGATTAGCATCTCTGGAAAATTGTCCGTAGTGTGTGATTGCATGAGTGAATGAGAGTGTGTGTGTGCCCTGCGATGGATTGGCACTCCGTCCAGGGTGTATCCTGCCTTGATGCCCGATGACGCCTGAGATAGGCACAGGCTCCCCGTGACCCGAGGTAGTTCAGATAAGCGGTAGAAGATGAATGAATGAATTTAATCTTAATTATATTACAAGAACATACCTAAACTTTGTTAATCTATTTCCTTCTCCTTGGCACAGGCCTCTTCAACAATTGCACATGTTTTAAACAAGATTTAAATGAGTCCTAAAGTTTCTCCCTAAACCATATCCGAAAAGGTCAGCAAAGGTTCAGGAAGAGTTTAGATAAAGTTTGTTTAGATAAATTTCAGTTTCTGCCTGCCTGAAGAGTTATAAACCGTTCTTTGAAGCTTACACAGTAAAACCAGCAGTGGTGAAATTGCGGTGTTAAATGCTACTAATTCCAAGAGTTAAATCAATAATCTGCAGTGTTAATGAGTGCTCCTTTGTAGTGTAGTTACATGCGTATTTTTTGTAAAAATATAATGTAAATTCATTTTTACACTGAAAGTGTAAAAAACCCGCCATATGACGACTCTGCCCCAATGACTTTGCTTAAGACGAATTTTAACTTCATGCCAGCAGCTGTAAGGTAACGCTGATTCATTCTCTCCATATAAAATTAAATAGAAGAAAAAATATAATTGGTGTGAAATAACTGACTAAATGCTTTTGTTAGGATTAAGGATGCTTGTAAAAGTTATGTTTGGAAGTGAAAAGAAGTATGTGAAAGTTTCTCACTGCGATTTGAAACTTTCTGATTTCCTGGACGAAGGTAATTGTACTTGTAAAATATGTTAGAAATAATAAGCGGACAATTTTGGTGGCATTTACAAAATAAGTGAAATGAATCTCGTTTTGGTTCATTCATGTGAAGTTCAGCATTCCCTCCTTCAGTCGAGCTGTGGCCAGGCTTTATGATGAATCTGGCACTGAAGTTGCTGAGGTTTTCGAGGAGGTTCTGAAGCAGCCGAATTTGGGTGTTTTTCTGCTCAAATTACAGAATTTTCGAAACGGTAATATAAGTATATTGAAAGCCTAAGTGTGATATTATTTTTGCTTTTGTGCATTACAATCAGTAATTGCACGACCGCACTGTCAAGAAGTAAAGTACAGTGATACCTCGAGATATGAGTTTAATTCGTTCCGTGACTTTGCTCGTATCTCAAAGCAATTTTCCCCATTTAAAGGAATTGAAATCCCATTAATCCGTTCCAGCTCGCAAAATTCCACTCCACTTGTTTTGTTTGTGTTTTGAATATGAAAAATGTACAGTACCTGTATTTATAAATGACAAATATTGTATAAAAACATACAGTAATAAAAGAGAATGTTAAAAAAATAAACTGGTTTTACTTTACAGATGATGCGCACGGAGGTTGAGGGAGGAGTAAACAGGCGGAGGAGTAAACAGGTGGAGGAGTTAGGAGGAATTACACTTTCACTTTCGTTCACTTACTCGCTACTGTACACTCTTAATGCTACTTTACACTTAAATGGAACCTAACTAAACTTCACTAAAATTAACGAACTTAACCGAAATTCTTTTAACGTAACTTAATTTCTACAATTTCTGTTTTCTTTACATTAATTTTGCTTAATTTTCTTCATCGCTTTTGTCTTCACTTGTTTTTGCCTTTTTTGTCACTCTTTCCTCACTAACATCTGCCGGTCGTTTTAATAAAAACCTGTCCGGTCAGCATATCAGATGCGGTGTAGTCGCACAAGTTCAAATTTTTTAACGGATCCAACGCTTAAAACGGATCCGAAAATTACGGATCCGCAGATGGTCGGCACCTCACGCAGCGCCTTTGCGACTCTCCATAGGAAATGAATGACTTCCGTTTTATCGGCCGTCGTTTGTCTTGTGCAGTGGAAAGGCGGCTTTAACCGAGTGAGACGCGGGAAGCTGAGGTGGGGGAAACAGAGCATACGTGGTTGTTGGGGATCTTTGTTTTCGGCGGCAGCGGCGGCTCGGACGCTCGTATCTCAAAAAATTCGTATGTCAAAGCACTCGTATGTCGAGTCACCACTGTATGAGGGTTTTTTAACGCATTTAAACAAGTTCAACATTAAAATGCAGTCATTACATTGATGAGGATATGGAAAGTTCAGTTATAGTTTCTAAAGCTGGAGTTGTAGAGAAATCTGAAAATATTTCCTGTTTTCTATATTTAACTGCATGACTGTTTTTTGGATTCACACTGAATATCACGTCTTGCCATACTTGCGTCAGGACACGCTTGCACGAACATTGTGGAAAAAAATTTATGTTATACACACACAAATTGTGCATTATACACACGTGACATGCAAGCCACAAAGTTTGTATCATATACATGCAGAATATATTTATGAAAAAGTTAATTTCTGTGTATAAACTGCATGTCAAACACAAACATAAACTCATGCTCTGCACATTACCAGAAGATAGTGTTGCATAATATGCTTCCAGCCATCATTTGAGAGAGAACTCAGCAAAGCATGAAGGCACCTAGACTTCGTGATCAGTTTATACTGTATGATATTTCAGTTCAAAAAAATGCTCTAATGTACAAAATGTACAAATTAGTGTATATAAATGATACATATTTTAATAAATGTATCGTAAAATTCTACACATTTTAATAGTTATAATAAAATACCACATTGCAAATTGAATTTAAATTGTAGTACAACAATAAATGTATTATAAAATAGTCTTAACTGGGACTGATTTTTGATTTTTAAGAATCCTTTGTCAGAAAAACTGACCCAGGTCCCTTCAGCATCAAGTGAAGAAAGCTCAGAGATTGCACACTGAATCGGATGACACCATTCTTCTAAGTGACGAGAGCCCTATGAGACAACAGAGAGCTAAATATGAAGCCGGAATTGTGTGTACTGTATATGTCTGTTCCTTGTGTATTATTCTTTGAGCAGCACAAATATAGACAAACTAAATAAAAAATCCTGTGCAACTACCTAACTGCTGGCCCTGTTAAATTCTGGCATGTCTTTGATGAACTGATAACAACTGGTCAGGCAAACTCACAAGAGGTGAAAAAGGTGACAAGGTTCGAAATATTTATGCAGAAAGTCGTTCAAAAAAACTTCTCCCAAGACTTTCAGGACCTGATTGACTTTGCAGAACCAGATGTGCAGAATGAAACAGATGTGGCAGGTTAGACTATTGTAGTTCATAGGGTTATGCAGATAGGTCAATGTATTTTTGTTAATATTGCCATGTCTTTTAAGATGGGGCCGCGATCTTGCTTAGATTCTTCTCTTAATTCGTTTAATTTCACCATCACCGCAAGGACGCAAGAGACCTGGAAAATTGTCTGCCTCCAAAGCTGAGAAACAACACCTCAACATCTTTCTAAAGGCAAATTTGGGCTTTTTTTTTTCTTCGAGCCACAGATCGTTAAAGGTACATTTTCCCACTGTGATAGGATGATTCCATTCCCAGGATGATTTCAATTAAACTAAGCAGTGACTCAGTATGATACAGTATGTTCGGAGTTCGCGCGGGTTTCTGTGAAAGTCCTTCCGACAAGTCTGTATGCTGCCGCATGGACCTTGTAGTTCTGGAACGCTGTGATACCAGTGAGATACCACCCAGATTCCTCATACAGAACTAAAACAGGCGAAACAAATGAATGCCATTGCCGCTGCGAGCGCATTTTGATTGAAGAACAAATTAATGGACAAGCGTATCAATTTAAGACGTGGCTAAATGTTTTTTATGACCTTGTATGGAAAATCCGGACGTTTTTATGACTTTTTATGACCCCGCGGAAACCCTGCCTGCTGTAAAACTGGATGATAAGAGCAATAATTTGGGCATAAGCGCAATACAGTGTTGGTGTCTACTCCGGAATGTGCCACTAATATTCAGTGACATTGTGCCCCAGGATGATAAACACTGGCAGCTACTACTACGTTTACTACAAATAGTAAACATTGTGTTTTCTCCTATTTTAACTGAAGGGCCTTACTATTTATTTAAAAAACTTTATTGCTGAGCATAACACACTTTTCAAGTGGATATTTCCGGACACGAATCTCCTAAGCATCATCTAATGAATCATTATACCCGCTGTATACAAAATATTGGACCTATTGTTCACATGTGGTGTATGTGATATGAGTCCAAATACAATTTCTTTGAGACACAGCAAAAATGTCTTAAGAACATTACTCAGACACATCAGAATTGCATGGCATCTGCCTGGGAAGCCTTAAACTAAGACAGAATAGTGCTTAGACCAACAAAGACTGTGACTCAGTGAGAATGTTGAAATTGCATCCAAGTTAAACATTCCTTCTCAAACTGAGGTTTTCTCTGTGAAATGGGTGAAGTATAATGGAAACGAGTATCGTTGCTCTTTAATTATTCGTGATGAAGTAGTCATTGATTTTCCAGCGTTTTATAAAATCCAAGATATTGCTGTTAGAAATGAATTTGTAGTACTGGTTGCATCGCAGCTCAAAACAGTTTGCTTCGATGATCATCTTTATGCTTACAGAATTGATCTAAGATCGAGTGAATTTTTTTTTTAAGTTTTCAATGTTTCTGAACTCATTTATTAAAAACCTTTTTATATGCAGATGTCCTATATGTCTTCTAAATTCTTTTGGTATGTTGTACCTTACTGCAGTCTTGTAAGCTGTCATTTACGGTTTTATGGTAAATTGATGATTTTATGTCTTTTATCAATCATTTTATGTCTGTGAAATACCATGAATGTGACAAACAGATCTATACACGTGGCATATTTTTAAAAGCAGCCACTTTGCCCAATTGTTAAATAAACATTTGAATATTTACGTGTCTAAAGAATCTTTATTTTAGCTTTGATCATGTACTCCAGTAAATGAAAAAGTGTTAAAATACATTTTGCACCAAAAAGAATACTTTCTGAATAACAGTCACAGACTAAAAAACACCGGAGGTGTTGCATACGCCATAGTGTAAAACTTTTACAACAGTAAGAAGTGTAATTTTACACACTTTATGGTGCTGTATTAACACTGTCAATTCTACACTACAAATAGTGCCCTTTTTACTGTAGAGAGAGTGGGACCATATGTGCTCCAAAGAAGTGTTAAAATTAACTCTTTAAATGTTACCTTGACACTGCTGATTTTATTGTACCTCTTTTAAAGACAGGTTATATAAAAAAACTGCACAGGACAATCATAAGCCCCGTTCACACTGCAAGTCTTAATGCTCAATTCGGATTTTTTTTTTTTGGCTGTTCACATTACCTTTTAAAATGTGGCCTATATCAGATACCAGTGTGAACTGTTTGCTGTTTCGAACTGACCCTCATGCGCAAACGAACAATAACAATGACGTCACACGCAGCACGCCGTTGCGCTAAAGTTGGCGAGGTTATGGAGGAAGAAAGCGTTTGCGCAATTCTGTCAAAATGTTTGTGTAATGGCAGCACAGAGACGCAGTCTTTTGAAAACTTTCGGATGTCGAGGGCAACTTTTGATTATTTGATCCATTCTGTAGGCATAGTCACGTTTGTGTGCGTACTCGCCGGCGCATAATTGTGACAAATGTCGATGTAGATTGACGTAAAAGTCGCATCAAATCCGCCTCGGTTGTTCACACTGTGGCCAGATTGGAAAAAAATTTGGATTTGGGTCTGATTCAGGACCACATATGGAAGTGGTCTGAATCTGATTTGAAAAAAATCAGATCTGGACTAGATTTGAGTGTTCACACGACTCCTGAAGAAGTCTGACCTGGTCACTTGACCCCAAAAAAAAAAAATCAGATTTGGGCCACTTTTACCTGCAGTGTGAACGGGGCTATAATTCCCATTTTCATATCCTATTCTGTTTTTTGGAACAACTGTATTGTAAATCATGCTAACTTTTAAGTACGTTCTATGAAAACAAAACATATTGGTCACTTTAATTTAGTATCTGGACCAACCAAGCAGACACCAAACATATCCACAATCCTCTATTATAGATATAGATTGCCTATTCAGTGTTTTGAATGGTGGATTAGTTACAAATAGATCAGTAACTAGATCCAGTATTCTGCTCATTTTTAACTACACACTGTTCTCTGCCCTTCAGGTTCGTTGTACTTACAAACCAACTACCCCATATATTAGTTATTTTGCTACATTTGTGTACATGCTAAACTGTCATATTTTATATATATAAAATTCTTCTCATTATTATTATCCTTTGTGTGTTTCTCTTGTTAAAAAATGAGTTCCGCAAACCATCAACGGAGTCACCTAATTTGATATAAATCATATCGTTCAAAGCATATCTAAATTATTATGCATTATTTTTATTGGAGCTTAGTTAACACGTCTTCAGTTCCGCCTGTTATGTGTTATTTATTTTTAAGGGCCCTTGGTGATCGTAATGAAATGTTAAAATGCACTCACCCATCCTTTCTTTATTTGCTGTTCTCTCCTGCCCTTGCATTATTTTCTTACGCATTCCTTTAAGGAGAGAAACAAAATGTACGTGAACGGCAAATAAGCGATCCATCAAAATATATTTGAGCTATATATAGGTATTTGTTTCAGAATAGTCCAGAAAATTAGATCACTAGCAATAAAATACAGGTATGTGTAAAAGCAATCTAGTGTATATTTTATTTTAGATGAAAAAATACATGTGCACAATACTTAGTACATTTACCATATATACATTACATAGCCATATTCATTACCTTAAAACGAACTCAAGCAGCACTGACTTTTCCACCGCTTAAGAGATGAAATAGTCCTAGGAAGAAGAAAAAAAGTTAATCTGATGTTGGTTGTGTGGAAATGGCCTGGATATAGAAGTGATTTTTCACGATAATTATATTAACTTTATAATATAAAGAGATGATTTATACAGGAGATGTGTTTAAGTTGCACTGTTAATAATTAATACATATCTGATTGTGTAATATCAAACAGACTTCATCATGCAAATAGTAAGTGTCATGCTCTGTAAACGTATGATGAATTTAATCACCTCTTTGGAGTCAATAATTATATGGAGCACATTTGGAGGGCCACAATTCAACACAGTTTGGTCACAATATTTTAGCTGGCTATCCTTGTGCACTACGTGTTTTTTGCTAGTAAATATTACATATATTTCCATACCAGTAAAGATAAGAGCCTATTAGCCTACTGATTTTGCCCACATTGCCAAGCCCTTTTAACAAGATTTATCATAACCACAATGTTTTGAAGCAAAACAGTTTGAAAGACTATACTTTCTTACTACTGATATGCTGATATCTTCTACTTTTTCAAATTGCATGCAGAACATGTGGCAAACTGGTTTTGTTCATATTTTAAGGGCTTCAAACCTATAAATGTGGAAATTCTATTATAACTGTTGAGGTTTCTTTTGTAATGTTTAATTGATCTTTTTCAAAAGGTGTCAACTAAATTGCAATTGTGCGACTGAAAAGTAAAAAAAACAAAAAACGGTCCAAACTTGCAACATTTAGAGTAAATATAAACGTGTCTAAACAAGTCTGTTAAAATTGCAGACTTTTGTGATGTAAAAAAGAGCCAAGATAAATATTTTCTGATCTGTTTTCCACCTGTATTGCAGTACAGAAACCAGCCAATTCAGGTAAATCCAAGTCCAGTCCTGCAAAAAAAAAAAATACAAAACTTTCAGGCCACTATTAGACAGCTAAACATGAAGAAATATGACCCAAATCACAAATTCAAGGTATATTCACAGTTGAAATTTGAGTATTTTTGCGAGTATAAGCAGAATTAAATAGGTAATTAAAGATCAGTATCCTTTTTAACCATCACAAAAACCTGCAACTTTAACAGAGGTGTATATAACTTTTAGATCCACTATATCCTTAGTCTACCATACAGAATTAAAATCACTGAAATCAAACTAAACATTTTTTGAAAGCAAAAGACCTCACTTTCAGCACATTTAATACCTGATGTGGTAATTAACTACTAGAAAGCATGAGGGGAATACATATTTGAGGTAATTAACTACTCCTAGAAAGCATAAAGGGGAACACATAGGCCACGTTCACACTGCAGGTAAAAGTGGCCCAAATCCGAAAAAAAAAAAAATCAAAAAAAAAAATTTTTTGGGGGGTCAAGTGACCAGGTCAGACTTCTTCAGGAGTAGTGTGAACACTCAAATCTGGCCCAGATCTGATTTTTTCAAATCAGATCTGGACCACTTCCATATGTGGTCCTGAATCAGACCCAAATCTGATCTTTTCCAATGTGGCCGCAGTGTGAACAGCCAAGGCGGATTTGATGCGACTTTTACGTCAATCTACATCGACATTCGTCACAATTATGTGCCACTGAAAACGTGACACAAACGTGACTGGTAACGTGTGTTACGAGTGTTATATAAAGTGGTTACGTGAACCAGCTCATAATGCTTGCATTGAATACATCACATTATAGCATTACATGATATGTTTGCTTGCACCAGATGATACAACACTTCCTCCATAACCTCGCCAACTTTTTAGCGCAACGGCGTGCTGCGTCATTGTTATTGTTCGTTTGCGCATGCGGGTCAGTTCGAAACAGCAAACAGTTCACACTGGTATCTGATATAGGCCACATTTTAAAAGGCAATGTGAACAGCCAAACAAAAAAATCAGATCTGAGCAAAATATCCGAATTGAGCATTAAGACTTGCAGTGTGAACGCGGCCTTATTTGAGGTAATTAACTACTCCTATGAAAGCATGAAGGGGAACATATTTGACGTAATTAACTACTCCTAGAAAGCATGAGGGGAACACATATTTATGCCTGGTGTGGCCAAACATCATAAGTCAATGGGAAACTTCAAACAAAACTCAAAAATAAGCATTTGTACTTACTTCAAGGGTAAGTTTACTTATAAATGCCTATAAATAATTTTTCATTGAAACTTTTGTCAGGCTTTATTCCATTTTTACATAAATTGTTGTATTATCACTTTACATTTAAAAGAATGCTAACAAAAAGACAGAAAATATCACCGATCTCCTATATTAGTCCTTAAGGTGGGCCCACAATGAGAGAAGGGCCCTTTCCCTTCAGGGTAAAATCAGCTAATTCAACCAGCATTGTCATGAGTTTGTCTTTTTTTTTCCCATGCAAGTTCTCTTGCCATTCACCCAAAGCAGAAACCCAACCACTCTGAAAAAAGTTTGCACAAATCCAAGCACCTTTAAATGCAGTAATCACAAATGATTCAAAATATTTATGGTGGTGAAAACTGTTTGCACACAAAGCTGCGGTTCACTCAAAATGCACCAAAAGCAAGCTTCACTCAGATGCCGCATTCCTCATTCTGTTGCTACAAAACTGAAATATCTCAATGTAAGAAATACAGTTTGCTTTCACATGACATTGTCTTTGCAGCCAGCAGACTATACAACTCTGTACTCTAATCCATCTTTCCATTATTGTACATCTATGAATTATCTACACTGCAAAGTAAATAACAATTGTATGTACGTACAGTTGAGGCCAAAATTATTAGCCCCCCAGGAATTTTGGAACATTTTCCTAAAGATCTTTCCAATGTTTGCAGCATTGATAAAACTTGATATAATCAAACATTCGCCAGTGCTATTTAGTAGCTTTTGGTACATTTTGGAATATAAAATACATTTTTAGGCTTGCTTTATAATCAAATATAGTGAAAATGGGGTGGTCAAAAATATTAGCCCCTTGTGAATATTTGCTTTCAAAACACACCCAATTAATCAATCAGCTTTCAAAACACACCTAATTAATCAATCAGCTTTCAAACCACACCTGTGCAGTCAATTGGCTTCCTAACAACACCTGGGCATTCAATCAGCATTAAAGGACTCCAAGGAACAGGGCACTTGAACACATTATTGGGAGAGACTACTTTTACTCACCATGCCAAAGACAAAGGAAATCAGTCTTGAGCTCAGAAAGAAGATAGTGGAGGCTCATGATAAGGGGGAAGGTTATACTGCCATTTCCAAGCTTTTCACAGTGTCTAGAACCGCCGTACGTTGCATCATTGCCAAGTACAAGGAGACAAATTCTGTAAGAAACAAACCTGGGCGTGGTCGTAAGCGCAAGATTTCAAGAACCCTGGAGAGGAAAATAGTCAGAGATATCAGCAAGATGCCCCAGACATCTGCCAAGATGATTGTTGCTGACCTGGCCTCTTCTGGAGTTGATGTTTCAAGGAACACAGTTGTGAGGGCTCTTCATCGTGGTGGGCTTCAGGGCCATCGTCCCAGAAGAACCCCTTTACTCAAACAGCAGCACATCACAGCTAGACTGAGGTTTGCCCGTGAACATTTGAAAGGTAAAGATGAGTTTTGGGAGTCTGTGCTTTGGTCTGATGAGACTAAACTGGAACTGTTTGGGCACATGGATGTTGCTTATGTTTGGCGAAGAAAGGGTGAGGCCTTCAACCCTAAGAACACAGTTCCCACAGTTAAACATGGTGGTGGGAGCATCATGCTGTGGGGCTGTTTTGCAGCTTCAGGCACAGGGAGCCTTGTTCGGGTGCATGGCATCATGAAAAAAGAAAATTATGTTGACATTTTGAGGGATAATATGCAGAAATCTGCTCGTAGTCTAGCCTTAGGTCGTCGCTGGGTCTTCCAACAAGACAATGACCCAAAGCATACATCGAAATTGGTCCAACAGTTCCTGAAGGATACCAAAACAAAGGTCCTGGAGTGGCCCGCACAGAGCCCAGACCTCAATCCTATTGAGAATCTGTGGCGAGTGCTCAAAGTGAATGTCCATGCTCGGAAACCACGTAATTTGGACCAGCTGGAGCAATTTGCAATGGAAGAATGGGCTAAAATCCCTCAGGAAACCTGTGCCAACCGAGTAAAGAACTACTCTAAGAGGTTGTTGTCAGTTGTGGCTCAGAAAGGGTTCACTATTGACTATTAATGACCGGGGGCTAATAATTTTGGACGTTTCATTTTTGCCCTTTCTTGTTTCAACTCACTATTTCAATTAAATATCCTAATCAAACTTAGTGGAGATTTTGTCTTTGTTATTTTGGAAACAAACACACTATAAAACACTTGTTGTTAATGGTCATTTCCATGGAGAAATCAAGAGTTTTGTCTAATTTCATAAGGGGGCTAATAATTTTGGCCTCAACTGTATATTAGGGCTGGGCGATAAAACGATAATATGTATCGCGATAGACACGTGATCAATAAAAAATGTTTGCGATAAAACGTTCGATATTTTTTATTCTTCGTCGGAAAAAAAACAGAGGTCGAGAAGCAAGTTTGGTTGCATTAACAAAGGCACTCACTCTCTGGTAACCTAGCAACGTACGGAATGACACGCTAACAGCCAATCATGTAACGGTATCATTTTTGGTTGCGCCATATCGACTGATAAGCAGAGAATGAGTGCAATAAAAAAGTGAATAGTTCAACTTCAAGTATGATTGGAGTAAGAATAACTTGGAGTTACTTTTTTATATTTCTGCAGGTTTTATATTTCAAACAATGTTACTGTAGTGTATCAGGTTTGTTTTTTTATATTACAGATGTATCTCAGTCTACCTCAATTTAATTTACGTTTACAAAACACTGCACATATTTTAAAACACTTTATTCACCAGACGGTGAACAGCTAGTGAACTTCCTAGCACTAAACTGGCACTAAATTCTCAGGTTTCTCTATGTTTATATTTAACACTTTGCACTATTTTATTACACTTTATTGAGCATTTCTTACATTTTCTTTCATTTTGCACCTTAAATGTTAAGAGATAATTGTTAAGTGTTCATTGTGACTTTACACTTACTGTATGTTTACATTATAATTATTTGAGTTTTCCTGGTTGTTGATATCTGTCTTAATAACTGAGGGGATTATGAGGAAGGTTAAGTTTAAAATAAAAAATGTTTAAATGTAATATATTTTTCTCCTGGTCCTTATTTTAAATGGGTCATAAAAAATATCAATAATTATCGATATCGACTGATATGAAACACTGATATCGTGATACAGTTTTCAGCCATATCGCCCAGCCCTAATGTATATATATGTATATACATAGTATATGCCCTGGAAAAACCAGAACAGTGAAAATAAACAGGGATGCTCTCATTTTCTGTCTCAAATTATAACAAACCCCTTTTCTATTTCTGGCAAATTCGAGACTCCCAAATGAGTAATTTAGCCATATAATTAGTTTGTGCATTATGGATGAGCATGAAAAAAATATATATTTTTGAGTCTCACAATGCTGCAATTCAAACTTAGTGTTGACTGAAGTTTGTAAGAGATGAAGAGAGAAAATAGTTTTTTGAAAGCTGAAATTCCTATAATCTGATATTAAGCTTCTGATTTCAAACTCAAAAGCCTTCAGCATATGGGAAAAACAAAATAATTGTCTATGCTGTTATAATACATTCACGGGGAACTGTGTGCATGCGTTTATGCCTGCACATTATATAACGGGTAAAATTCTGGGTAAAAAGACTGGAAAACTTGGGGCAACCTTGCTTTCTGTCAAGGTAATCAGAAAATTAATTCAGTAGCAAGACACATCAATGTAAATTCAATGACACATAACATTGCTGTCTCAATACATTATATTTTCATTCATTCATTCATTCATCTTCTACCGCTTATCCGAACTACCTCGGGTCACGGGGAGCCTGTGCCTATCTCAGGCGTCATCGGGCATCAAGGCAGGATACACCCTGGACGGAGTGCCAACCCATCGCAAGGCACACACACACTCTCATTCATTCACGCAATCACACACTAGGGACAATTTTCCAGAGATGCCAATCAACCTACCATGCATGTCTTTGGACCGGGGGAGGAAACCGGAGTACCCGGAGGAAACCCCCGAGGCACGGGGAGAACATGCAAACCCCACTCACACAAGGCGGAGGCGGATTATATTTTCAATTTAGCAAAATTAAAGCATTAATGAGAATCAAAGATAAAGTATAAAGATAGAGCCAAAAACACCTTTAGATGCATTATATTAAGGATAGATGAGAAAAGCACCTCTTGATGGTCCAAACTATGCCCAGACACATAAATATTATGTTATATATAATACAATACTATTATAAATGAAATATTTGGCAACATTCAAGAAGATATTAATGCACAAGGATTTGTGGGATATAACAATTTTAGTCCATGAACAATTTTGACAAAATGCCATGAGCATTCTAACATTTTACATAATAACCCCAAGTTTTACCAAACTTTCCTCATTCACAGAATTTAGGCTTAAGACCATGTTGGCTAAAAATGAGAAGACCAAATAAACTTTCACCTAAGTTAAACACAAGAAAGTCATGCAGTGATGTGTGGTCATATATTTTTTGGTGCTTCTTTATCTTGAGATGCAATTTTGAAAGAATACACAAGACAGATTAGGTGCGTATGCTGCATTCAGTCTGAGACGTCAACTTGTAATTACAAACCTACAACCTGCAAAAGCCAAAAGAAAAACCAATGTGAAACTCCTACTCTTACAATGTAAAATATTGTCTAATCTAACATATTGTCCCAGTTAAGCCATGCAGTTGTGAAAAGTAAATGCAAACTACAAGACCAATTAGCTCACAAATAAGCGCTCAACAGCAACCATCCTGCCAGAGGATATGTTCATTGAATGTTACAGTATCAATGTGAGGGCACAGAATAGAATAGAATAGAAAACAATAGAATGTAGTCCTATAATTTATATCACTCAAATTCTGTCAAGTTATTGCTCTATCAAAAATAGAGCTTCCTTTAATGCTTCCTGATTGCTATATGTGCCTTAAATTGGATTGTCTTATCCACAGATATCAGCAAATTCAGTGGTTTTCAAGGACCTTAATGGGGACAGGAGAAAAAGCTTTACTAAGGCCTGGTACGACATTTACATCGACTGACTACTGAACTATTCAAAACTACTGAACTTTCCAGTCATGTAATACATACACAAATTCATCCTCTCCACCTTGTAATTAAAGAAACATTTACAGAACCCTGTTTTTGTCTCTTTTGTTCTGGGTCTCATGTGCCCCTATAACATACACCTGGGCAGGGTGACAGAACAAGGGAAGAGGGGGAAAAAAAGCCAAATTCAAACTGCAGAAGTACAACAGGACAACAGGAGTAGTGTTAATTTCGTCAGACGAGACGAGATGAAATATGTTCGTCAACAACCTTTTTTTTTTTCATGACTAAGACGAGACGATGACAAGACCGCACCACTGTCCAAAAACGCTGACTAAGACTAAATTAACATGCATTATTGTTGACGAAAAAAGACGAGACGAAAATGTTTTGTCTTCATTTTCGTCTACAATTGTCTCTGCTCTTTCATCAGCTGTTACGCCTTTAAAATATTCAGAGCGGCTTCGCGCTGTTTAGTGTGTGCGTAGAAACAATTCGTCCACACGCCGCTCAAAAAAAAAAACCTCCTGAGCTCAAGTCCACCCCTGTTCTAGGCTTTTTGTGTTAAATTATAATTTCCTGTCGCTGCGCAGGCTTTTTTATTGTACATGACAGCTTATGTCCCGATGACCGGTCTTTGCATTACGATTAAAAGCAGTATCAATAAAGTAAAAAATGTGACGTGCAGTCAAATTCGAGTGAAACATATGTGAAAGACTTTTTTTACTGAAATGTTTATCAGTAATAATCTCAGTAATAATGTGTTATTTTAAAAAAGACTACAATTTTTTGACTAAAACCAGACTAAAATTAAAAGACTTTTAGTCGACTAAAACGTGACTAAGATACCTTGAGTTTTCTTTTGACTAAAACTAGACTAAAATGACGAGACTTTTAGTCGACTAAAACTTGACTAACAAAAAAAAGATATGTGAATGACTAAATATGACTAAAACTAACAGGGACATTTGGCACAAGACTAAGACTAAGACTAAGACTAAATTAAAAATAGGTGACAAAATTAACACTAAACAGGAGCCTGTACAACATTATATAACTAATTAGTCGCACCGTTGTCTAGATACGCTTTATGTAAAATAATAATAATAAAAAAAGAAGAAGCCAGGAATCATTTATAACTAACCAAGGCTTGGTGTGTTTAAAGTTGTAAGTAGATCTGATCTACCCTGGTAACGCAAAAGAGGTCAAAATTGACTGACAAATAAAATTCAGTGGGTTAGCTAACTAATATTTTCCAATAACTAAAACAGCTTTGTATAATCGATTTCTCCCGTTTATTCCGGCAAAACAGTAACTGACAAAGCTAGTCGAATGCAGTCAGATTGCTCTGTGCAGTAGTTTGCTAGTTAGCTTAGCCGATAGCTAGGTAGCAAAAATGGATAGCATGCCACAGGGTTCGCTTGTCACGTTTTTTGCTTGTATTTGTTGACGTTGCTTAAAGCAACACAAACGTCCAAAATGTTGAATAAAAGGAAAGAAAGCGTTTTTGGATAAGTCTCTTGTGTTCAAGCGACTACCATTCTTAGCCGACTTACCCCTTCACGAAAACTCTTCGCTACCAAACACAAACGACCTTTAACACCGGAACAACGTTCGATTTCCGTTCGTCCAGCCAGTCTCTCTCTCTCTCTCTCTCTCTCTCTCTCTCTCTCTCTCTCTCTCACTCACACACACACACACACACACACACACACACACGTGTCTGCAGGCACACCACAAACGTTTAATATCGTATTTATTTCCAGCTTTCGCATTTACTGATAAACTCGGATAAACAATAGAAAACAGACCCATAATCTGCGATACCATTAACTACAGCACCGTTTATGTGCTGTGGAGACATTTTGGGATGAATATTACTCTGTAAGAATATTCTAGAAATAAAAGTACTGTACTCTTGGTTCCTAGATTAAACACTGTGCAATAATATATATATATAAGACGCTTTCTTATAGCAATAATGTTGTATAGCTGTTGACAGCATCAACAACAAAAGATAAAGAAAGCAAATTCAATATATTTCAGACATTATCAAAATTAATATTTTCCATGAATTTAGGGGTAGGTTTGTGTGTCAAAGATGCATTAATAAAGAGGTATAAAGGGGTATCCCACGTTATAATAATAAAAAACATGATGAAACAAAACACTTTTTTAAATCGTACATTCATAACTGAAAGAAAACCGAAGGTAAAATAGCTGTCAACAAAGACTTTATTCCTCTACATATATGTGATATGTGGCCTTATTGTGTATGTCATTTAATATTAATTTCTTGTGCGTAGAAATGGTGTATAAAAGCAATGTCACACAGTTGTGTGGTTATACTGAATTTCGGTAAGGCTGTGATTACTCTCTCACTCACTACCTCGGGTCACGGGGAGCCTGTGCCTATCTCAGGCGTCATCGGGCATCAAGGCAGGTTACACCCTGGACGGAGTGCCAACCCATCGCAAGGCACACACACTCTCATTCACTCACACAATCACACACTACGAACAATTTTCCCAGAGATGCCAATCAACCTACCATGCATGTCTTTGGACCGGGGGAGGAAACCGGAGTACCCGGAGGAAACCCCCGAGGCACGGGGAGAACATGCAAACTCCACACACACGAGGCGGGAGGCTGTGATTACCTACAGTACATCCAAATCACAGCAGTGCTCATGTTCAGTATTACTGCATGCTTGTGCAGTGGGGGCACGGTGGCTTAGTGGTTAGCACGTTCGCTCCAGGGTTGAGGGTTGGGGGTTGAGGGTTGAGGGTTGAGGGTTGGGGGTTGAGGGTTGGGGGTTGGGGGTTGAGGGTTGGGGGTTGAGGGTTGGGGGTTCGATTCCCGCCTCTGCCTTGTGTGTGTCAAAGCTCACACACAGTAAGTGTCTTGTCTGACAAAACTTCCTAAAACATTCTGATATTCAGAAAAGTTCTTGCAAGGCATAGTCATATTTAATCGGGAAGCAACACAGAACGTATTTTATAGATTCATGCATAACATAAAACACATATTCTGGAGTAAACTTTGAGACTATCTGCTAAGGTTGGCATTTTTACACCGTAAAACTTTTTAGAAAACCTTTGTGGAAACCGATTACCTAAGATTATTTAATTAAATTTAATTAAAAATTACAAGTACATTAAATTCTTTTTATATTTATGTTCACTGCAATTAAAAGTTTTGTTTAGTATATGTAATGTTTTATGTTTCTAATACTCAACACCTTTATGTTTTCAATTTTTTGATTAAATACTATTCAAATTCTAACCCAAACAATGTACTTCTGAATAACCTATAAGCTAATAAATTTATTAGTTCAGAATACTCTGAACTAATATAAAAATAATTAATGCACACACTGTTGTCATAGAATTCAAGGGCTTTTTTATTTACTATAAAATTGTTTTGTATGAAAGTTAACCATAACTTTAAAACCCTATGACTGTTTAAACATCTCTGCAACTATGTAACAATAAAATAAGCGGAATTAGAAAGTGTTAAAACAGCTATTCAAATTATTACAGCCACGGCCATCAAAATGCAATATGGCAAAATAAAAATCAATCGATAAAAACAAACAAAAACAATTTTTCTCCAAAAAAATAAAAATAAAAAATAAGAAAAGTAAAGTAAACTAAAATACATAAAAAAAATTGTTCACCCAAAATGAAAATTCTATCATCTAAAAAAAAAACAATTCTATTTATTTCTATTGCGCTTTTAACAATTCCCATTGTCACAAAGCAGCTTTAGAGAAGTATGAAAACAGAAGAGAGAGAGAAAAAAGAAATAAATATATAATAATAATAGGAAGAAAAAATAAGGATAAAAATAAATAAATGAATATATACAATTAAAGTTTAAAATTAATTTACAAATATTAACTTAAATTGTAAAATACTATATATATCTATCCCTATCCCTAATCAGCAAGCCGGAGGCAACGGTGGCAAGGAAAAACTGAGGTGATATATAAGGAAGAAACCTTGAGAGGAATCAGGCTCAGAAGGAAACCCATCCTTATTTGGGTGAAATCACCCTCATGTTTTAAATCTGTATAAGTTTTTATTTGTTCTGTTGAACATTCATTCATTCATTCATCTTCTACCGCTTATCCGAACTACCTCGGGTCACGGGGAGCCTGTGCCTATCTCAGGCGTCATCGGGCATCAAGGCAGGATACACCCTGGACGGAGTGCCAACCCATCGCAGGGCACACACACACTCTCATTCACTCATGCACTCACACACTACGGACAATTTTCCAGAGATGCCAATCAACCTACCATGCATGTCTTTGGACCGGGGGAGGAAACCGGAGTACCCGGAGGAAACCCCCGAGGCACGGGCAGAACATGCAAACTCCACACACACAAGGCGGAGGCGGGAATCGAACCCCGACCCTGGAGGTGTGAGGCGAACGTGCTAACCACTAAGCCACCGTGCCCCCCTTCTGTTGAACATAAAATATATTTAATAAATGAGGGTAACCACACAGTTGCCAGTACACATTGACTTTCATAATAAGAACATAATGAGAAAATACTATGTAAGTCAATGGATACCAGCAACTGTATGGTGACTATTTATTAAATATCTGCTTGATATGAAGGTGAGTACATGATAATTTTCATTTTTGGGTAAACAATCCCAGGGGGCATGAGTGGCTTAGTGTTTAGCACGTTCGCCTCGCACCTCCAGGGTTGGGGGTTCGATTCCTGCCTCCACCTTGTGTGTGTGGAGTTTGCATGTTCTCCCCGTGCCTCGGGGGTTTCCTCCGGGTACTCCGGTTTCCTCCCCCGGTCCAAAGACATGCATGGTAGGTTGATTGGCATCTCTGGAAAATTGTCCGGAGTGTGTGTGTGTGTGTGTGCCCTGCGATGGGTTGGCACTCCGTCCAGGGTGTATCCTGCCTTGATGCCCGATGACGCCTGAGATAGGCACAGGCTCCCCGTGACCTGAGGATAGTTCGGATAAGCGGTAGAAGATGAATGAATGAATGAATGAATGAATGAATGAATGAATGTTCTGTGCAGTAGGAGCTCACGTTCCGTTTTCAGGGCTATTACCGCTAAGTATCCAAAAGCCGCGCCCCTGAAATATACGTGCGGCTCGTTTAACCGTGCTGTCAGTAATAAAGCGGTCTTAACCGCAGTGTTCAATAAACCTACGATGGTGCTGCAGGACGTGTCCTCTAAGTTACAGATCTGCTGTGAATGCCGTATAGTGTGACAATTCTGAGCATTTTTATTATTCTTTAAAGGCCTACATGTTAAATACAAATCTAGGCGTTAAATATAATATTAAGTGAAACGTAATGTGAAACTTGTTCACTTATGATATTGCACCTCTTTATTGCGTGGCCCCGATCGTTCTCTTTTCTTCTGTACTCCAAACAAACAGATGCTGTTAAAGTAACAAGGCTGTTTTTTTTTTTTTAGCAGTTACGTAACGTCATAGTAGGTTAACTGTAAGGTCAAGTGACACGTCCTTGTAAAATTTACCACTGAACATTTGAATGTGCTCTGTCTCGTTCTCAAAACCGCCTATTCGTGATTTCCCACACTCAGTTGGAGTGACTTGACCAAGACCAATACCATGCCTCGCGCTACAGGCTTCCGCGAGTCGCTTTATGTGATTTTGTTGGTGATGTGTCTTAGCACTTCTGCTCAGGTAGGATTTTATATACATATATACACCCTGCTGTATTCTGACAGGCAGCCGAAATCAGTCTTTATTTGACAGATATACGGTTTAGGATTTGTTTTCAAGTTTAAAGGAGTGGTTGTCAGAATTTGTAAAATAATTTTCTTATATATATAAAACTTAATTTCACAAATAGAGGGAAAATGTTTAGGTGGCTTTAATAAGTGTACAGTGCTGTACCGTACCGTGCTATACCGTACCGTGCTGTACCGTACCGTGCTATACCGTACCGTGCTGTACCGTACCGTGCTATACCGTACCGTGCTGTACCGTACAGTGCTGTACCGTACAGTGCTGTACCGTACCGTGCTATACCGTACCGTGCTGTACCGTACCGTGCTATACCGTACCGTGCTGTACCGTACCGTGCTGTACCGTACAGTGCTGTACCGTACCGTGCTATACCGTACAGTGCTGTACCGTACCGTGCTGTACCGTACAGTGCTGTACCGTACAGTGCTGTACCGTACCGTGCTATACCGTACAGTGCTGTACCGTACCGTGCTGTACCGTACCGTGCTGTACCGTACAGTGCTGTACCGTACCGCGCTGTACCGTACCGTGCTGTACAGTACCGTACTATACCGTACCATGCTATACCGTACCGTGCTGTATCTTACCATGCTGTACCGTACCATGCTGTACCGTACCGTGCTGTACCGTAGAATGTAAGAGTAAGCTCGAGTAATTCTTATCAGGATATTAAGTTAGCCATAAAATAACCTACTGTCAAAATATATTGGTTTTAATTTCTTCACACCTGCTCCACTGTGTGTATTTTGTGGTAGGCTCTTAAAAGTAACCTATCTCAACGTATGTCACACCTGTCCACCAGACCTGCCGTAACGGGAACAGGTCTATTTTACCTCGGGACTTTGTGCTTCTTTGATTCTATGTTTCTCAACAGAAATATGTGGGTCAAGTCGGTCCACCAGGCCCAACTGGTGTCCCGGGATTCGACGGAATTGCCGTGAGTCAAACTGTAATATTATTGCCTGAATTGCTTGCCTGAAATGTTACTTTATTTACACTGATATTGAAAATTTTAATTTGCAAAACCATATGGACCTGTGTCTCATGTACTGTGACATACATCTGCTACAGTCTTCAGTCTTTATATGCTTACATGCATTAGGTACAAAACATGAAAAATACTCTTTAAATGCAAATAAAAAAGATGCCCATTTACATGCTTGGCCCTCACTGATTTTCTGATGAGCACCCGTTTTTAGTCTAATGACTTAATGGCTGCTAGCTAATGATAGCAGTGCTTTTGGCTATATTACACAATTATAAACTTCCATTACTGTAATCAGTTTAACCATTCTTGTGTACTCCATCTAGGCTAAGATTGGTAATGTAATTCAACTAACTAATTAAGCTCATCATTACTGTTGTAGCAAAGGTTGCTAAGTAAAGCTGTGCCACTCTAACCCTCATAGGGTATTAGTCTAGAGTAGTGCGTACACTAGACTACATTTAAAATCTTTTAATTTTTAAAATGTAAAATGTTTCGAATGCTACTAACATACAAGAACCACCTTTCTAATGCTTGAATATTTATATAGTACCAGTAGACTATAGTCTACTTTCACAGTATTAATTGAGCAGAATGTATATTTCTCCAAGTACCAAATACATACAATATATTAAAGATCGGATTTCTATTTTTATACTCTTTAAAACATGAAATGGCAATGAAGTGTATTTAATTAAAATTGCATGCTTAGGATCACTGTTTTCTTTCAGGGGGAAAGAGGTGAAGATGGAGACGTTGGCTCTGCAGTAAGTGTTGACCTGTTTATTTAATTAAATTGCAGTAACATTTGAAAAAATTTTGTAGATTAAAACAATATGAATTTAAAGGGACTTGATGGTGAGCCTGGAAAACCTGGTTCTGCTGGACTTCCTGGACTGCCTGGAGATGATGTAAGTGCTTCACCAAGAATCTGTGTTCACCGTTGTACAGAGAATCTGTGTTGCACCGTTGAGTTGTACAGTACAGCCATATTGAGAGATATTGAGAGTTATTTTATGTGTTGGTGTGTGTTTGAGATGAGGTGGGTAGTGATTTCTACAAATAGGCCAAAAAAGCCAAGAATATCTCATACCTGTCTGAAGACAAAACACCTTTAAACAATTTTCCCTTTAGTCAACAGTTTCTGTTTAAAAAACATTTTGGATTATGATAATGAGAAATCTGACTGTGACTGTGAACGAATGTGATTTATTTAAGGTCAAATAAAAAATTTCTAGACCATGAACAGTATGTGTCACATTACAGAGCATTTTCTTGTAGTTCTATCTAATCTGTCAAACCAGCAGTATGCCAAAATAAAAAGGAAATCATCTTAATTTGACTCATATACATATTATGAATCATATTTGTTTACAGTTACATGTGGGCATAGCAGCAACATGATAAAACATGCACTGGCATTATCCTAATCTTTTAGGGCAGTGTTTCTCAGTCTAGTACTAGAGTACCACTACGCTCTGCATTTTGTGTTTTTCCTGCCCCTTATACAGTACAGCGCCTTTGATTCAATTATAAGGGTATCTTAAAGACATATTATTTAAGCCAATCAAGCGTAGCATCACATGGCTGATAGTGTAAATATAGTTATGTACTTATATATACATTTTTACAGGATATGAATCTTGAAAAATGGTCTGTATTGTGTCAGTGACTGCTTCTGTTTGCATTTGCTGTATTTTGGTGAAAAATATGTTCTGAATATGTTCTTCCCGTATTTTTGTACCTGTCTTGTCCTTAGGGTTTGACTGGACCCACGGGAGATGCTGGCCCAAGTGGCCCCATTGGACAAAAGGTGAGTGAAATTGCCTCCTTAAATTTCCATTTAATAGATGAGAAAATTGTTGTTAAGAGTAATTCTTTTGGAATAATAAGCCATAGTCCTGTCTGTGTCCCCTTAAAAATGTATATATTTAAGAATATATATATATATATGTATATATATATGTATATATATATATATATACATATATATATACATATATATATATATATACACATATATAATAAAATATATATGTATATATATATATATATATACACATATATAATAAAATATATATATATACATATATAATATATATATATTTTATTATTAATCAAACACATGGTTGCTTATTGTTAACATAATTTTATGAAAGATCTTTTTCATTGTTCCATTTAAATATTTGTGGTATGATTCAGGGAGAGCCAGGAAAACCTGGACATCGGGGAGAAGCTGTAAGTGTTTAAAAAAATCAGATGACATTGCATTCTTTATTTGTCATTACTAGAAAAAAAATTACTGGCCTCAATCAGTGTAATTAACACTTGAAAAAATTCACTTCCAATCTATGTATCTTTTAATGTTTTGGTACAAGTGGGATTAATTTTCTGTTTGACCTTTAACTATTAACTATTTTTGTTTATTTTAAATTAGCAAACATTTGTAAAGATGCAAATTTTAAATTGTGGGCAAATGTGACCAATTCATCTTTCTTCTTTCTAGGGTATTGGGCCTGATGGACCCCTGGTAAGTTTTACTTGTGTTCTGCCTCAAGTATTGTGAATTTTGCTGCCTGGGACTAATAATTTACTATTTGGAGACTATTTCACCGACTTTGAACTGCCGTTGCATCAGTCAGCTTTGTGCTCGGGTCTTCATCGGTGAACATTTTAAGACTTCAGCAGGAATGAATTAATGTTAAGTCTGTAACGAACTCAAAATAACCCTGACCTGTTAGTTTCTCAGTAGCTCTTGGTTGCAGTTACACTCAACTATAAATCTTTGTAAGGGCATTATTTACATGTACTTTCTTTACTGTCCATTGTCACCCAACTAAGAATGTTTTCCCTTCTGAGCCTGGTACCTCTCAAGGTTTCTTCCTCATAGCATCTCAGGAAGATTCTCCTTGCCACCTTCGCCACAGGCTTAGATAGATGTTAGATATGATGATGTTCTACCGCTGGCTGGAGTCTCGTCGACCCGGTTGTCACCTTGCACCTTGGATTGATCTGCATGTTCAGCCAATGTCTCATGGCATTGTTGTGGATGGAGCCGCCTGGTGACTGTCATGCCCTCTTTTGAACCAATGTTGTGTCAAAATCAGGTCTGCGCTGAGTTTACGATGACCCATTAGTTCCTCAGGAGCTCTCGGCTGCACTATTATAAACTGTTGTAAAAAGGACATTATTTACATTTACACTATTTACTGTAGAGTGTCACCCAAATGAGGATGGGTTCCCTTCTGAGCCTGGTTCCTCTCAAGGTTTCTTCCTCATATCATCTCAGGGAGTTTTTCCTTGCTGCTGTTGCCTCCTGCTTGCTCATTAGGGATAGGGATGGATATATATTATATATTATTATATATTTATTTATTTTTCTCTTTCTTCTGTTTTCATACTTCTGTAAAGCTGCTTTGAGACAATGGGAATTGGTAAATGCGCTATACAAATACAATGAATTGAATTGAATCGAAAGATA
Organism: Tachysurus vachellii; assembly: GCF_030014155.1. NCBI lineage: Eukaryota > Metazoa > Chordata > Actinopteri > Siluriformes > Bagridae > Tachysurus > Tachysurus vachellii. The sequence goes on along the minus strand of NC_083461.1, from coordinate 35,024,218 downwards.
TAAATAGTCATTTAAATTTTAAACTTGCTAAAACCACTATACAGATAAATTGAATTAAATTGAATGAATTGGTTTGACACAATTATTGGACCCAGCAGCTTTTATGATTTATTTTATACACAGGGACCACCAGGGCCTGGTGGACTTCCAGGTGAACTTGGTAAAGTTGGCCCGACTGTGAGTAACTTATTTTAATTTAAACAAAGAAATAAAAACGTGATAATATTTAGTGTATGCTCCCACAATGCAGTAAATAATGTTGACTATGAGCCAATACAAATATAAGTTATTGAATATCAAATAATAGATAAGAAAATTATGCTTAGTGAAGCATAAAATATATGACAAGCAGTTGCTTACAAGTTGATTCTTGTATAATAGGGAGCCATGGGTGTCAGAGGGCCAGAAGGACCCCGTGGGCCAACAGGACCTCGTGTAAGTATCTTCTTTCAGAAAAAAGATACCATGAAATCATAAATGTGAACTCAACAGAATTCATGGTTAGAGAGGATGTAAGTCATTTGCTTAACTCTAGACTAACATTAGAAATTTCCTCACTGTGGGACAAATAAAGGTATATCTTATCTTATCTTATCTTATCTTATCTTATCTTATCTTATCTTACAGTCTAGACAGATATGTAAGATAAGATAGATAGCTGGATAGATAGATAGATAGATTCACATCAAATCAAACATTAACATATAGCCATGAATACAAGAAGACTGAAAAAAGGTCCAAAATAAACAATACATAATCTAATATAAATAAACAAACTTATAAATTAGGCAGTTGTATATTGTGCAAGAAAAATGTGTCATGAGGTTGTTCAATACTACAATAAATTCAGCTACTACTGCTAACATAATAATAATAATAATAATAATAATAATAATAATAATAATAATAATAATAATAATAATAATAATAATAATAATAATAATAATAATGTGCTCTAGTTCTTATTCTGTCCTTACAGTGGGAGGTCAGTACTGTTGTGAGTGTGAGGTGACATACATTCTCATTTCTGTGGATAAGAGTGATTAGTGATTTCAATAGTTACCTTTTTCATTATTTCTAGATGGAAAATGCGTTGAATAAGTACACTGCTATTTTACCCAAAATGACTATATGTAAAAAGAGGTAGCACAATTGCCTCCTCATGGCTAGACTAATTTACTTTCCTTTTCAATAGAGCAAGTGATGTATTGCTGTTTTATTATTTGTAATAAAACATAGTTTGGAACATGTCCGTAACATGTCACATAAATAATATAATAATTTAAACTGCTCTCAAGTAATAATCATAATCAATCAATCATAATTTTAAAAAATCCTCTGGTTTTAGGGTGCTGCAGGCAGTCAGGGTGGGACAATGGAACTGGTAAAATATTTTTATATTTTTTTAATACCTACAGTATACATTTTTTCAAGTGGCTTTTAATGTGTGCCTACAAACTAATCCACTTGCCTTTTAGTGCCCCAATGCGTGTCCACCTGGCACACCTGGCCACCCTGGATTACCTGGCATGAAAGTGAGCAACAAATAAAGACAAGCTTTGAAGCAAATTATGTATTTGTAAAAAGTTGATACTGTACCTATTTTATTGAAAGAAAAAAAGCATATTAACTGCTGTGTATCAAGTCCTGACAATGTTGTTTATGTGACAGGGCCACAAAGGTGTGAAGGGTGAGGCCGGAGAACCAGGTAAACAGGGACACATGGTAAGAACACATTTTTGTCTCCTGATCTTTGTTCTATCACCGACTATGGGACAAATTGACCAACAAGTTCTTGTCAGGGGTACATAGTTGAGAGGCAGAGGTGTTTTAAGTGCCTATTTATAATGCAGGTTTTAATGCAAAATGAATTTGTGGTTCAGCTTTTGATTCTGAAACGTATGCAGCTCTTGTAGAAACTTAGTGTAGTATTACACATTCATTTTGTAATTACACTATGTTTAAATGTTGTCTCTGTTTTTGTTTAGTTCCATTTAAAAAATCTGCAATATTCTTAGATTTAGATAACATCTACTGCTTCTCTTTTGCTATAATTTTATCTAATGCATATATTCATCATGGGTCCACTGGGCAGCCATCCTGTTCACTAACTGTTTATAGTGGTACTGATGTCAAAAGTTTTTTGCAACTTATAAGGAGTTTATTACTATTAATATTCATTAATGTAAAAAAGAAATTGTATTAGGCTTGTTAAGTAATTCATAACTATGTATACCTAGTATATTTATGTATTACTTATACAAATATATAATGCTTAAATCAAGCATTTTGTATAATAATTAGCGATCATCAAAAATAGGATCTTGTCAATTAAAATAGGATCAAGCAAGATCTTGTCAATTTGTTCTTTTACTGACTATGGAACAAATTGACCAGCAAGATCTTGTCGGGGGTCCAGAGCTGAGAGGCAGAGCTGTTTCAGGTGCCTATTTATAATGCAGGTTTTAATGCTAAATGAATTTGGGGTTCAGCTGTTGATCACCTTTTAATTAAGGCAGTAGAAACGTTAATCATGGATATTTACAACTAAGACAGGACCTGATTTGGATATTGGGGCACAGCTCTGAATGCTGGAGTTATTTTGTGAGGTGCACCTTGTTGAACTAATTATTATACCCTAATGCAGTGGTCTTCACTATTTTTTTCATGTGAGCCACACTGATAGGACAAAGTCAATAGGAGAGCCACTTTCACCGCAAAGTATGGCAAGTTATTCAGTCTTCGAGTTGCGGATGATGCATGCTCCACATCAGTTACCTCTTTTGTCACTGTCACATTGCTTTGTTGCTGTTCATTTTGTGCGCGGGATTGTTTGATAAGAAATCGATCCATTTTTTAGTCCGTGTGTACAGTAAACACAAGTTGTTAACTAGCATGAAACACAAACTAGCTTCTGGCAGGCCGCCAAAAACTGGCTATTGCGCAGAACGCAGTGAGTCAGTGACGAGTCAAATAATATATATAAATATATATTATTATTTGTAATAGAGCACATTCGTTTTTCTATGCTTCCCTGATTGTTTTTAATGTTATTTAAATGAAACATAAATTTTAACCACATGATCATATCACGTATTATTTACTGCCATATAAGCCACATGTTAAAGCTTGGCGAGCCGCAGGAGGCTCACGAGCCACGCAATGAGTAACACTGCCCTAATGCAACAACCAGAGAACAAACTATTTGTAATAGGAATTAATTTGCAGTTATTTGAAGGATCCTCAATGTTATTTTCCTTTTATGCAGTGCGTCAGCATAGAGAATATCATTATTTTTCGAGAAAGATGAATTTGTTCTTAAAAATGAAAGAATCTCAAACACAGAATGCCCTCTTTTAGTAATGTAAAAGAACGTCAATGTCCTGCTTTGTTGTTTTTACGTAGCATTTGTCTACATGCCTTTGCCTTTGTCTTTTTGTAAAATGTTTGCTTTTTTTTTTATTTATTTTTGTATATGTAAAAGAACCTTTTGCATTGGAGCTTTTTAATATCTCTAAATTAAGGTTGTCTAAAATATTTTTATATAACTAACAATTTTTTTTCACCAGGGAGAAGTGGGAGACCAGGGTGCCCCTGGAGAGGTTGGAGCCTATGGCTCAAGAGTGAGTACGCCAACATCTCTGTTGTAACCATTGATTTTACATAGCATTTAGACGTACTGTTTCTGAAAGACAGCATTCACAAACTTGACTTTGACCTCTCAGGGTCTGCAGGGGATTCAAGGAGCCACTGGAATTATGGGTTCCAAAGGAGAAATGGCAAGTAAAGGTTTAAAATATTTTTGATCAACAACACTTTGTAACAATCAAGTCCTATATAACTTGGTGACCAAGGCATATTTAGGTGAAAATGGTGGATTTGAGGAGAACATGGCAGTTGAACACAATTAGTTTGTGTACATGAGCTGACACATGCATTCATGTCATTGGCTAGTGTTATTCTGAATGACAGGAAAAAAAATATTGCTTTCATTTTTACCCAGAGACTAACGTCAGTTATGTTATCTTTTGGACTACTAGATGACTTCATGGATGACTATGATATTGTTGGTATTGCACATCAAACTATGACCTGTTCATTTGATGACAGGGCATATGTTTATAACAGATTTGTAGTTAAATAATTTTTTTATCCTTTCTCCTCTTAAAAGTTATTCTAATATTCTTCTATTGCATTAGTTGGATAACAGGGACAAGTCTTATGTGACAATTGCTGTCAAACTTTCTTGGAATACTTGTATTGTTGAGCGCACATGTATTTTAGATGCAGTCTGTAACATTACAGAGTCATTAGGTTTTACGCATTCATGAAATCCATCAATTCTTTCAGGGACCACGGGGCAATGATGGTGATCCAGGTCCTCAGGGGGTCGTTGGTGCTACTGTAAGTATTATTGACACTGTTTTCTTTTTACCTGTTTTTTCATATACCTTCCCTTGTTAAAATGTTATTTTAGACAATAATTGCTTTCAGCGAAGCAATACAAGTGCTTAAATGTGTATATTCCATAGTGTCACAATTATACAAGGTGTGCTAATAAAGATGTGTTTCTTTTAAAGGGTGATCAAGGACAGAGGGGCTTAATGGGAGAATCTGGTCCTAGGGGAGAACAAGTATGTATAAGGAATTGAAATCTCACTTCAGAGGTAGACAAATTAGTCAACCATACACTCTGATTGAGAAGCTTATGTGTCCAAACAATTGCATTTTTATTGTATTGTTTTACTTTATTTTATTTTATTGTTTTATTGAGTTGTGCAGAAGGTTAGCAGTTACTAGTTCAACAGTTAGACAACACACAGATGTTGTAACTATATACTATGTATGGATATACTAAAACAAACATTTTAGAATTAGGAAAACTTAGGTATAGAATGTTTTTAAGCTGTAACATGTTAAGAAAAACACTATGAAGAAACTAAAAAGACACTAACCAGTTTGGAATAATATATTTGATTTCAAAGTTAATGAGAAAACACCACAATTAATAGCAAAAAAACTTTTTAAGAAAAGGATATGTCTATGGCACAGTCATATGTAACTTACCATTCTTTGGCTAGTCAGTTTGGTCCAGGCAACCCAATCTGAGCAAGCACGTTCCTTGGCCCGTAGTCTAGCTATAAGATTTAGAATTTGTCTACCTCTACTGTCCATTTGTAAGTATTTCAAATTGCATTCAATATAAAGCTATTACAAACTGAAATGTCAAATGACTGAATGTTTGGGAAATAAAATGGATAGGTATATAAAGTGTATTTTATTAATGTTAAAGAAAAATGTTTATATTCAGCTGTTGCTGGAATTATGCTAATCTCTATTTTCAGGGATCACAGGGACAAAGAGGCATCACTGGACTTCCAGGGCCAAAGGGTGAGAGTGTAAGTGTAGAGAACCAAGATAAAATCAAATTTATGTAAATTTCCTTTTGTCACTCTTTGTACTGCACTAAAACCATAGCCTAATAGCATGTCTTGCATGTAGCTTACTAAAATGTAGGAAGACGTTTGTTTTCGCTAGTACTGTAGATCACTGTGTCTCAGGTTTAGAAATATTCAATAAATGTACAGTGTTTTAAATTTGTTCGTATTCTTAGGGTTTACCCGGTGTAGCTGGGCGTGATGGAATTCCTGGATTACCTGGAGTTAAGGTACAGTAATAATCTTGGTTTTAGATATGGCATCTAAAATAATTAGTTAAGATAAGTTAGTTAAGTTGAGACTCACTCAGAAAATTACATTTCATATAGGGCAGCCTTGGGAAATCTGGAAACCCTGGAGAGGTCGGACTTCAAGGAATACCTGTAAGTTTCGTGCCTTTGAGTCACATTCTGGCTTTTTGCTTTTTTTTAATAAAATATATGAAAAAATTTGAAAATTTGCCACTACACTATGATTGGCCCAAAGTTGTTTGCTTTTTATTTTCTGCTTCTGAATATTGCCCACCTCTAACTCAGCATGTGGAAAAAGTGAGAGCGTCTACCACAAATATGTGAAATGTAATGCAAAACTGATTGTGGGCAGCAAAAATGACGTTTGAAACATATAGCGGCAGATTCAAGTTGTAATTGTTGGCTTGGGTTGTGTGCAACTAATATCAAAGTAAAAAATATGTGTGAGAAAATATTCTACAAGTGTGCAATGCTTATTGAATGAGTTCACATATGGAACTGCAGATGTGAGGGGGGGCACGGTGGCTTAGTGGTTAGCACGTTCGCCTCACACCTCCAGGGTCAGGGTTTGATTCCCGCCTCCACCTTGTGTGTGTGGAGTTTGCATGTTCTCCCCGTGCCTCAGGGGTTTCCTCCGGGTACTCCGGTTTCCTCCCCCGGTCCAAAGACATGCATGGTAGGTTGATTGGCATCTCTGGAAAATTGTCCCTAGTGTGTGAGTGTGTGTGTGTGTGAGTGAATGAGAGTGTGTGTGTGCCCTGCGATGGGTTGGCACTCCGTCCAGGGTGTATCCTGCCTTGATGCCCGATGACGCCCGAGGCACAGGCTCCCCGTGACCCGAGGTGGTTCGGATAAGCGGTAGAAGATGAATGAATGAATGAATTGAAGATGTGCTAAATTTGTCAATAATCATTTGTGGATATAGGTGTGTAAATATGTTTTGCACTGTAGCAAAAATGCACTGTAGCTTATTTTGTAAAATAGAATTTGCTCATTTTAGAGGAGGATTTGTTTAACTGCAACAAATAATTTGAACTGGTCAAACTGTTGTGTTGTATTTGCCAGATTTGTGGCACACTGTATATGTTAAAAATAGCTTTAATTATTAAGCTTCATTACTTTTATTACATTTATATGACCGGCCTAAACATATCAGTTTGTTATGTTACATAAAAAGCATGTAATGTGTTTTTGATTTTAATTATTTTTGGTCTCCACACCATTAATTAAACCCTGGATATGTCTCTTTGTCACTGTGAAATTATGATGATTGTTTCATGTATTTCTGAGTGTCATTCCATTTTTTTTAATTCCTTTAATTTTTACTCCTGTTCAGATTAATATGTTATTATGTTAAGTTTGTTATTCTCTGACTGCATATGTTGCTACCCAGTACAAACTTTAACAGTCTATTATGGATTTTCTCTAACAAACCTCACACTGAACAATTCAAATAACTTATAATATGTGAACCTCTGTTGTACTGATGTAGATATCAGTAAAGATTTAGTCTGGTATTATATAGATATGTGTAACAAAATGCTAAATTTATATGGCTGCAAGGTTAATTAAACTTGTCTGAGTATTTATTCTTATTTGGACATGGAAGAATGGATTATTCAGTTCCAAATATACGTTAGAAGGAAATACATTTAATCCTTTAATACATTTAATACATTTAATTAATCCTTACCCAGAAATAAAAACAGACATTCTGCAATCTAGCTTCAACTCCTCTTTTCAAATTTTATCATCTTAAAATATTATGGATCTTTTAAACAAATCTTCTAGTTTTACTGTAATAGAGAGGCAGATTTATTTTTATGTGGCAGAATGATTTTGAAACACATGTTTGTTTCTGTAGGGCTTACCTGGTGTTTCAGGACCAAAGGGAGCCCAAGGTGAAAAGGTGAGCAATGGAATTCTTGACTTCTGGATTCTTGATATTTAGAATTGATCATAAAGAAGTACATATGATACAGTCAAAGAAAGTTCCTTTAACAATTGTGTTAATTGTGTGTTTTCTTAATGTTTATGGAACACTTCTTACCGATTATAAGACTATTTTGTAAAATAAGGTTGAAATGTGCCATTTTCATATTATGTAAATTCCTCTATTGGTTGTGGGTCAATAATTTTTAAGACTTCTAAAGATCATGGTGCCCAGTCTCTTAGTGTTTATGAAATATTCTTCTTGCTTATGAGAACAATCTAAAAATGTTTTTGTTTCTTCTTATGCAAAATTTACAAATGGCCGATGAAATACATTACAGTAATAAACAACTTAATATAACAGAAATTCTATTAATTAGAAGAGTTAGAGAATAAAGCCAGGAGGAAAATGAATATCATTATTTAAAGTAATCATATAGATATAACTTGAAAGCCCTTCATTGCTATAAACTATCTTGCTGATCAAACAAAATATTAATTGTTACTATATTATGTGTGTATTAATACATTGAACACATATTAAAATGAATATACCAGACTTCCCATTAGGGTAAACATTATACATTTTTCTTTTTACATTTGGATACTTTTTATTGCTAATTTATTGAAGAAACATTTATAATTAGCAAATATAAAACAAGACCCAAACTTTACATATGACTTTTTTTTTGTAACTTTCAGTTGTGCTTTGACTCCACCATATAGAGGTGTATACTGTACAGGATGTAGCAAAAATTCCATATTCTACATTCAGTCAAGCTTTTTAATTTACACTTTTCCTAAAAATAAGAAATGATGAAGGATCACATACTGTAAGTAAAATAAGAAATAAAGAATACCCACAAGCTTAAATATCAATTCAACCACTTACTTTTTTTTTTTTACATAACTGTTGTAAAGAGGGGGGCACGGTGGCTTAGTGGTTAGCACGTTCGAATCACACCTCCAGGGTTGGGGGTTCGATTCCCGCCTCCGCCTTGTGTGTGTGGAGTTTGCATGTTCTCCCCGTGCCTCGGGGGTTTCCTCCGGGTACTCCGGTTTCCTCCCCTGGTCCAAAGACATGCATGGTAGGTTGATTGGCATCTCTGGAAAATTGTCCCTAGTGTGTGATTGTGTGAGTGAATGAGAGTGTGTGTGTGCCCTGCGATGGGTTGGCACTCCGTCCAGGGTGTATCCTGCCTTGATGCCCGATGACGCCTGAGATAGGCACAGGCTCCCCGTGACCCGGGGTAGTTCGGATAAGCGGTAGAAAATTTATATGCTAACACAGCTCTGTGGTCCAGGATTTCTAATTGTTTATTGTGTATGCAATTAGACTGTACATTTTTAGAGTTAAAGGAAACTACAGAGAATTTTCACAAGACCCACGTTCTTCTTCTACTGTTGTCTTTTCCTGTTAGGGGTCACAACAGCGAATCAGCTGTTTCCAACTAAATCTATCCTCTGCATTCTGTACTCGTGCACCAATTAACTTCATTTTCTCTCTTAACACATCTATACTGTATATCTCTCCTTGGGCCTTCCTCTTGACCTCTTACCTAGCAGCGCCAACATCCTTTTATCAATATAACCACTCTCACTCCTCTGTACATGTCCAAACCATATCAATGTAGCCTCTCTGACCTTGTACGCTAAACAGCTTACCTGAGCTGTCCCACTGATGTGCTTGTTCCTAATCCTGTCCATCCTTGTCACTCCTATAGAGAATCTCAACATCCTCATCTCTGCTACCTCCATCTCTGCCTCATGTCTTTTCCTCACTGCTACAGTCTCTAACCCAAACAGCATAGCTGGTGTACCGTCCTGTACACCTTTCCTTTGATTCTTGCTGACACTCTTCTGTCACACAACACCCCTGACACTTTTCTCCACCCACTCCAGCCTGCCTTAACTCACCACTTCACCTCTTTTCTACACTCCCCGTCGCACTGGACAGTTGACCCCAAATACAGTACTTAAACTCCTGCAACTTCTTGACCTCAGCCCCCTGTAACCTCACTGTTCTACTTCCCTCCCTCTTGTTCATACACAAGTATTCTGTTTTACTATGACCGACTTTCATTCCTCTTCTTTCCAAAGCAGACCTTCACCTTTCCAGGTATTCCTCCACCTGCTCCCTGCTCTCACCACCAATCTCCTTGTCATCCGCAAACATTACTGTCCACGGAAATTCCTTGTTGACTTCGTCTGTTAACCTGCCCATCATCATAGAAAACAAGAAGTGACTCAAAGCCGATCCTTGGTGTAGCCCCATCTTCACCATCAACTCCTCTGTCTGACCTACAGCACATTTCACTGCAGTCATACTCCTCTCATACATATCCTAAACTACTCTGACGTACTTCTCTTCCACTCCTGACAGTACCATAGCTCCTCTTCCTCACTTATTCTTACTAATATTTGCCATTTTCTGCTCTAGGATATTAATCTCTTCCTCCCGTTTTTTCCTCTCATTTTCCTCATCTTCTCTGCACACTCTCCTCACCTGTTAGCACCTTTTCATCATTATCTTTAATTACTCTTATCTGTTGTACATCCTTCTTATCTCTAGCTCTCTGTCTCGTTAATCCAGTCCTTTTCACCTTCCTTTGTGTCTAACCCGACATAGCCTTTGCTACGTCCCTCTTCACTCTGCACTGTAATTCCTTTTAATCCTGTCTATTTTCTTCTGTCCTTTCTATGTCCCACTTCTTTTTAGCTAGCTCCTTTGCAGTCACAGATCTTTCTCAAATTGCCTTGTTTACATAGAATGTAGTCTATGCCTGTGTACTCCTACCGCCACTCTCATATGTAACTCTATGTTCCTTTCCTCTTCTGGAAATAAATATTAACTACAGCCATTTTCATCTTCTTAGCAAAGTCCACCACCAGCTGTCCTTCTACAGTAGGTTCCTTTCCTTAACACCAAACCTGTCCATCACCTTCTCATCACCTCTGTTCCCTTCAGCAGAATGCCAATTGAAATCTGCTCTAATCACTACTCTCTCCCATCTCAGAATACTCTCTATCACCTCATATAACTCACTCCAGAATCTCTCCTTCTCTTCTAACCCACAGCCTATTTGTGGAGTATAACCACTGATGACATAATAAAAGAGTTTTCATCCCCCTCCAAAACTAAATATCTCCTTCCACCTGGTCTCCTGCACACACAATATATCTACCTTCCTTCTCTCTATCATGTTTGCCAGCTCTTTACCTCTCCTTGTCATTGTACCAATGTTACGTGTGCCTATTCTCAGACATAATCACGTGCCTTTCCTCTTCTTTCTCTGTCTACAAACCCTTCTCCGTCCTCTCCTTCCTTGACCAACAGTAGTCCATTTTCCACTGCCGCCATGTAGGTCAACAGTGCCGGTGGCTTTTGTTGTTATCTGGTATGGAATTCCCACTAATGATTTGCATGTTTAAATTTGGCATTTTTTATGCCGGATGCCTTTTCTGACGCAACCCTCTCTATTTACCTGGGCATGGGACAGGTACAGAAGTCACTGGCTTGCAACCCCTGTGGCTAGATTACAAGACTCACAATATTGTGCTTTATTACTAAGTGCCAACCCCAACTGTGTTTGTGGTTAACTGATTCATATCCCATGTACAATACCAAAAGGATAGGAGACCCCCAACTTTGATTAAAAAACTGGAAATAATATTCATCATTATGTGAGGAAAAAAGTTCTCTTAATCACTTAATAAATTAAACATGTTGTTGTTCTTAGGGGGGAGGGTGGCTTAGTGGTTAGCACGTTCGCCTCATGCATGGTAGGTTGATTGGCATCTCTGGAAAATTGTCCCTAGTGTGTGATTGCGTGAGTGAATGAGTGTGTGTGTGTGCCCTGTGATGGGTTGGCACTCCATCCAGGGTGTATCCTGCCTTGATGCCCAATGACGCCTGAGATAGGCACAGGCTCCACGTGACCCGAGGTAGTTCGGATAAGCGGTAGAAGATGAATGAATGAATGAATGAAGTTAACATCCAGCAAGCAAAAAATATTTTAGAGCAGGCTTTGTGTTTATAACAGCAGGTTTAATAAAATGATTGTTTTTTTGGACATTAGCAGCAATTTGATTCAAGATAATGCATGCATGGTACAGATTGGGCAGCATCTGTGCTACTTGAACATACTGTATCTTCTCCCTAAATTAAAGGCACAAATTGGGCAGATGATCTAGCTCAGAAACTTGAGACATGTCTCACTGTCAGAGGACATTGGCCTTATCAGCCATCTGCACACTAACAGACAATCTCCTGCACATTCCCCATGATGACTACTTGTTTTTTCGTTAAATGTGACAGACAAGCAGTGCTGATAAGTATCACAGTTCAAATATTATGATGATATTCAGTAAGGTCGAAGACTAAACCACAACAGTAAATCAGTAGAAAACAATTCTTTATTATAGACTTTACTTTATTCATTCATTTACCTGAATAAAGTATGAAGCAAATGGGCTTTCATTGATAAGTGCAGGGTAACTGTGAAACCAAAGGGATCTTTTGCATGCCTGTGCTTCTAAAGGCTTTTGTACATGCTTCAATATTTGATGCACTGGGAGTTAGAGTGGGTTGTGAATTTACCTCCTATCTGTTATGGTGATTTTTACTATACTTGTTGAAATAGTGTATTTTTAGGTAATATAACATGTACTTCCCAGACTCAAGATATTTTTGCTCACATCTTGCCAAAAGAATATAATAATATCACAGAATAAATATTATTGCATAGATAGATTCAGTTTGGGTGTACTGAATAGCTGTGAAAATTATGCTGATAAATGTCTAACCCCCAGAGTTCCTCATGCACAGTGGGAATTATAGTCACATGCTTTTCAATATATAATGCATACAGTGAATTGTTGGGAGTATGTAACGCTGTTCTACAGCCATATGGTGTTGTTTCATAATTTAAGCACAATACTTTGTTTAAGAATTTGATTTTATTTAACAAATGAGAGCTTTTTTATTGTAGGGCAATGCTGGAAAGCCAGGCCTTCTTGGAACTATGGGATCTGCTGGGAAGCCTGTAAGTTGGCCAGAACCTATGTAATATCACAGCAGTTAAAGATGCTAGTAGTAAGATAATCTGATGTTACATTTCAAACAAGGGAGAACGTGGAAATCATGGAGAAGTTGGACCTGTTGGCCCAATTGGTGGATCGGTGAGCACTAACTAGCACTCCTTCCTATATGGGCATATACATTTGTTTTTTACATGTATTCTTCTTCTTCTTCTTCTTCTTCTTCTTCTTCTTCTACTTATTATTATTATTATTATTATTATTATTATTATTATTATTATTATTATTATTATTATTTTATCTTCCTTTTAGGGAGATAGAGGTGAGCCAGGGCCAACTGGACCTATGGGGAACCCAGGATCTAGAGTAAGTGCTAAGTGTGCATGTGTGTCCGTAACCTTTTGTATGAATACTAGTGTCCCATAATAGGTTCTGCTTGCCTTAATATTTTGAATTTCCCAATGACATTTGGACACCAGATGGTTTTCTTTAGTACTGTTGTAGAGTCTGGTTTATAATTGGTCATATATCTGTGAATACTGTCACACTCACTGCAGCGAGGGAGGAACACAGAAGAAAGGCACAGAGTCAGGGATCCTGACAAAAATAGGGGTTCTTTGTACTGTTCTTGATGCCAGAAAGAGAAATGAAGCAAAATATTAATACAGAGTAGCAGTGTTGCAGTTCTGGAAACTTAAGCCCTTGTAGGTGGAATGCAGGAGTAGTGAGCCAGTGGTGAGGTAGATCCTAGGAGCATGGATTCGGCTTGGCAGGTAGGGGAGCATCGTTCTTTGTCACACCATACTGTACACCCTGGAAGGGCAGGTAGAGAAACAAGATGAGCATTACTTCTTGATGAACTCAAGGGCTTATCGCCCCCTACTGCTGATCCTAGGTCTCTTCAGCTGTCTTTTCCCAGAGTGTGCAGTTTGAGGCCACTCCTGATTGGTCCACCGTTTTTTTTCTAATTTATAACTGTGCTGGCCTTGGTGCTGAAACGTCGCTATCTCTTCCACACTGTGGGCCCAGCAAGGCAAAGAACGATCTGGTGTGGTTTGCAAGCAGCTGTGTGTGCGTCACAATACCCATTAATAAAGACTATGCCAGCCTAACCAATGATGGCCATATTTCCAACATCCTTCTTAAATGATAGTTTAGTCAATGACAGTTGGTGGAAACCTTTCCACTCACATTTTCAGAAAATGTTTAAGTGCCCTCTTTTTATATGGATAGAGATTTCCATGGAAAATGTACACGGTTGTTATGCAGAACCTATTCTTAAAATGTTTCTTTTTCAAATAATTATCCAAATTGATTTGTAAAAGTGAAGAAAAATGTCATAAATGTTTCATAAGAAAGTCTACAAAAGTCTAAATAATGTAACATTCTAAGAAGACACCGCAAAATTATATTTATGAACGGCTTTATTTTATAATAACCCTAAACTCCTAATCATACTCCTCCTAAACTCATTATTTTTTCATACAGATGGAGCATTTAGGTGTTACATTTAGGTGTAATTAAATGATTTATTATTAATTAAATGAAGTAAACAAGTCCACTTTTTTAAAAATTAGCTATCAACAGACTGTAAACAATTGTCCACTGTGTCATGACATCATCTCTGAAGTATTCAAAGGCTAATAATAAAATAAATGTTTTTTTTGCAGGGCTCTAAAGGTGACGCTGGTCTTCCTGGACTTCCTGGATCACCAGGCACACCTGGAGAGAAAGGTCAAAGGGTAAGAGCCTTAAAAAAATCCCATTTCTCTGCTTCTGCAGAGAAGTATCTCTAAAGATCTGGTGAGAATCAAACATCTATATTCCAATTTTTTATATTCAGACAATAATGTTTCCTGATATAGAAATGGCTTTAAAACACATTTACAGGCTTGCTATCAGGCCCTTAATGGGCTAATGACTAATCTAAAAATTTAACTAAAACTAAGATATTCTTTGAAAAAAAATTGTTTTCTGTGTTGCTTAGAATTTTATATAAATATTTTGAACATTAACATGATTTAGTGTTTGCAAACATGAAGACTATATTTGTGAATTTCCCTCCCTCTAGCTTTTTTTCATCAAAAGTAAACAAGCAAATGGTGGCAATATGGTTTAAGGAGTGCATTTGTTTAGTTCAGAGGTATTATTTATCTTCTTGTAAAAATAATCTTTTTGTTAATTTTCATGAACAATTTATTAGGGGGACCAAGGGGAAATCGGATCTAAAGGAGAACAGGTGAGGTTTTGATCTGTTTATAGATTTCTTTATCCACATCAACCTGCATCAGCTTAATAACACCAAATGCATAGCATGCTTAGCATGCCAAGTAATATGATATTATTTTTCATTGTGGTATCTTTATTCCAGGGAGGGCAAGGTGCAGAGGGATCCCCTGGAGACAAAGGAGATGTTGTAAGTTAATAACTTACACTGATGAAATAAACTTAGACTAATATATAAATATACACTGTTGGATGGATATGTATTATTCTGCTTGTGTCATGTCCATTTAGGGGGAGCCTGGAGAACCTGGACCTAAAGGAACAGTAGGTTTTCTAATGTGTATTTGAGCCATAATGCTGCTTTTTATAAAGACTAATAGTGACTATATTGGGATAACGTTAATTACAATTTTTATTGAGATTTGTTTTGTTGTAATTAATTGTGGCCCGTTTGTTGTATTACATTTTTTAATGCTTTTATATTTTAATTTCATTTTTTTCCCCATCTTAGACTGGTAATCCAGGAGAACGTGGGAACAGAGGCCCTGAAGGTGCCCGTGGGCAGCCTGGCATCGAGGGACCCACAGGTAGTCCTGGACCCCGTGGTGTACAGGGGAACCGAGGAGTTCCAGGTCCTCGTGGTTCTCAGGGCCCTGCAGTAAGTCAACTATTTGACTATTTGAAGAGTTTTTAAAACTTAATTTTAACAGGGTTGTTACATTAAGAAGAACTGTAAACAAAACCCAGTAACTTAAAACCGCCAAAATCATGCAGGTAAAAAGTGTTGCCCAAATTTATAACAGATAAATGTAACATATGAAAAGAAATGAAGTGATTAAATGTGGGACTCAAGCATATTAGTTCAGCATGCTTTTGATTGTGGCACATCAGAAATCATTGTCAGTCTGTGAAAAGATTATCACATGAAGGCCATATACATCACAGGAATATCCATATACATGACCAGGAAGTCAAACCTACATTGTTAAAATAAAAAAGAGGCATGTGGACTGAAAACACCCAAAAACTTAGGTGTGCACAAAACAACTGCTTTGGAAAGGTGAGGTGGTCACCATCATGTTATATGTTTACATTTATATAGGTAGCCAATGAGCCATTCATTTTATGTGCAGGATTTAATGTCATTATCATTTAAGTATCATTGATACTCTTCACGGGGGGGCACGGTGGCTTAGCGGTTAGCACGTTCGCCTCACACCTCCAGGGTTGGGGGTTCGATTCCCGCCTCCACTTTGTGTGTGTGGAGTTTGCATGTTCTCCCCGTGCCTCGGGGGTTTCCTCTGGGTACTCCGGTTTCCTCCCCCGGTCCAAAGACATGAATGGTAGGTTGATTGGCATCTCTGGAAAATTGTCCGTAGTGTGTGATTGTGTGAGTGAATGAGAGTCTGTGTGTGCCCTGCAATGGGTTGGCACTCCGTCCAGGGTGTATCCTGCCTCGATGCCCGATGACGCCTGAGATTCGACAGGCTCCCCGTGACCCGAGGTAGTTCGGATAAGCGGTAGAAGATGAGTGAGAGAGTTATAATGATAATTATTGTGTATGTCTACTCATATGTAAAGAATAGGATAGCTGATAGTTGCAGGGTTTGTGAGACATATTCTTCATGTTTTTTGTATTATTTTGCATTAGAAATGTCACATGTACAGTATGTGACTTGTTTTGTAAATCTGATGCCTATTATACCTAATTTATCAGAGGTATGCCTACTTTTACCTGTCAAATAAAAGAAAATGCAGTATGATTGAATGTGATATGTCTGTTTACAGGGGAAAGGGCCAGGTGATCAGAACATTAAACAAGTTTGTATGCGAGTAATGCAGGGTAAGTGTGGAGAACAAAAAAAAAACCTGAAAACTTTGCTGAACTTTTCAGACAAGAAAGCAGATGACAACACTGCTGGAGAAATATTAGAAATATTTTACTCTCTAATGGAAATCACCTTAAAGGATCAAGTTAAACATTTTCCATTTTCAAACATTAGGATTTAAAGTATTTCAAATGTAAAATAGTTGCATTGCTTCCAGTAAAAATGAATCTCTTTATTTAGGTCTTTCTCAGTTATCCCGCTTCAACTAAAAAGTACTCTAATTTGTTAAAAGCATTATATGACACCATGCATAAAGCACCTATTGTAACATGGATTGAGCAGGATCCATATGCTGTGTACAAAAACACGTTAATAAAATCAGGCAGACAAATCCAAATCAGCAGAGCAAAGTCATAGTCACAAAAACAGGGAAGAAAACAGCTAGTGATGAGAAGTTCGGTTCTCTTCCGCGAACCGGTTCTTCCGGACAGTTCGTTTTATTGAACCAGTTCAATAATAGAGTTCACCAGTTTTTTTACGTCCTGACATAATGACGCAATTCACAATGAAAAGTTTTGAAAAGTTCTTTGTAATCATAACTTTAGTTGAATACGTTTCTTACATTTAAGTTTTGCAACTAAAACACCCAGTACAGGCACTGATGTGCAAACGTGTGTGTTTTACGTGTCTTAAAGATATAAAGTTAATAAACTAATCTTCATCAACTTACAAAAACTTACAAAAAAAAAGTATAATTTTGAAATGTTTCTTTCGCTCCATCAGTTGTTTCAAAAACTAATGCAACTGAGTTAAACACTCATACGTCGAAAAATACATTAAATCATAACCATTTACATTTGTTGCTGTATCAGTTCAGTGATTTACGCATGCGCAGTAACAACAGCTCATCGGTTCTCAGTATGTCGGACGCGTCCGAAAGAAACAGTTCTCAGTTCAGTGTACTGATGATTCGCTGTATCAGTTCAGTGATTCTACAGTAGCATGAACAGTATCAACAGCTCACCGGTTCTCGGACGCGTCCGAAAGAAACAGCTCTCAGTTCTGTACTGATGATTCGCTGTATCGGTTCGGTGATTCACGCATGCGCAGTATCAACAGCTCGAACTCGCAGTTCTCGGCACAACATGTCTCAGTTCAGAGTACAGGAGTTACATATACTCCGGGATATTAGTTTATTTAGAGTCGGAGGTGCTGTCAGGCATGACCGAAAGTGAGTAACTTTAGTAACTTGTGGATCAGCGCTGACTCAAGACGCGAACTGTTTAGAACGAATCAAAAGGACGAAGGCAACAGTCAAACAGAAAAGCAAAAGGTTAAACTGATAATACTTTGTATTGCATAATGGCACAAGCATGGTTTATAAGTCTGTAAAAACTGGAAGTGAATCTCTGTGAACTAAAAGATTCAGTACTCCGTCGAGGGTTTCCTCTGGCGGTCAGGAGGTTGCGCTATTTTAATATCTATATTGAGACCATGCTTGTTCTTGGTAGTATTTGTGGTATAGTGGCCTTGATCTACATACATGATAATGTAATATTTATATATAATGGTATATGATACAATTCAAAGTGAAATGCAAAGTGACCTCATTTTTGTGCTAACAAAAGCTGAAAGTGGAATGATTTTAAACCTAAAATTAAAATACAATGTTGGCAGAGTTGTTCAGGCAAATTTGACAATAGGTGTGTTTTCTTATAGAGCAACTGGCCCAGCTAGCTGCCAGTCTGAGGCGGCCTGAGTCTGGTGCTATTGGTCTGCCTGGCAGACCTGGGCCCCCTGGTCCTCCAGGTTTGCCAGGAGACAGTGGTTTCCCTGGACAAGCTGGTGCAAGAGGACTCCCTGGCCTCAAAGGGCCTCCTGGAACAATAGGTCTTAAAGGGCCTAAAGGTGGGGAACTGTTTATTACATACAGTTTGTTGTGACTCTCATTAATAGCTGACTAACCAAACCATGTTTTTTTTTGTTAGGCACACATCAAGGAGAAAGTGTTAACAACAATAGTTTGTTGTTGGAATAATACCAGTGTTAACAATATACATTTAGAATTTATACATGTATATTTTCAGGTGAAACCGGAGATAGAGGAGATAGAGGGCAAACTGTACGAGGTCCAAAAGGGATGCCAGGACCACCTGGACTGCCAGGTCAGCATCACTCTGATGTCAATTCACCTTGGAAATCTATAATCACTGTGCACTTTATTACCTGTTCACTCAAACATTCAAGCAAGTCATACCAGACATCAGAATAAAGAAAAAATGCAATGACTGTTACTTTGATCATAGCATGGATGTTGATACCAGAAAGGCTGGTTTGAATATTTTCTTAATCTTAAACTGCTGATCTCCTTGGAATTTCACATACAACAGGCTCAATAGTCAAATAAATCTCAATTCCTCTCGGCAAGATGTTGGACATTCTTTTGAAATTCTGGTCCATGTTTACATGCAGATCCTCCCACTGTTTTTCCCAGTCTTTAGCTGTCCAGATTTGGTGAAACTGTGCCTACTGACAGAAGTGGAATCTGTCATGCTCTTCTGGCATGGTCATATATGTGTGAGAAAACAGCAGTGCCTAAAAACATGAGTTATTAAATAAAACATAACACAAAATTGAGGGGCATGGTGGCTTAGTGGTTAGCACGTTCGCCTCACACCTCCAGGGTTGGGGGTTATATTCCTGCCTCCGCCTTGTGTGTGTGGAGTTTGCATGTTCTCCCCGTGCCTCGGGGGTTTCCTCCGGGTACTCCGGTTTCCTCCCCCAGTCCAAAGACATGCATGGTAGGTTGATTGGCATCTCTGGAAAAATTGTCCGTAGTGTGTGATTGCGTGAGTGAATGAGAGTGTGTGTGTGTGTGTGCCCTGCGATGGGTTGGCACTCTGTCCAGGGTGTATCCTGCCTTGATGCCCGATGACGCCTGAGATAGGCACAGGCTCCCCGTGACCCGAGATAGTTCGGATAGAAAAATGAGTGAGAGAGATAACACAAAATTGTAAAAGCCTGGAGGAAAACACTTGGGGGGAAATAAAAGAAATTGAAACTAAAAAAAAACCAAGACAGCGACACAAAACAGAGAACACAATTTGGGAAGAGAATTAGAGACAATGGACAGGTGTTTAAAGGTGGGAATTAAGGCTAGGGCAGGGCAGACTCATAAACATAAACGTAAACAAAAACACACGGTACAAGACGCAACCGCCAGAATGTTCCCTATAGAACTCCCCTAATGTTCCAACAGGTAAAATGTCCAGGCATGATCCTTACAATATGCCGCAAGGTTTGATATGTTTAGTTCAAGAGATCAGAAGCTATAAACCCATGTGTTTATTTAAAAAAACCCTGATCAAGAAATCTAATATGGCTAAACATATATTTCCCTACTTTATGCTTTTGCTTTGCTTTTTTAGGTGAGCCTGGTAAGCCAGCGTATGGTCAAGATGGCCATGATGGTGGAAGTGGTTTACCAGGTCTTCCTGGACAGCCTGGTGTTCCTGGACCTCCTGGCCCTGCAGGACCTTCTGGTCACTGTGACCCATCAGCATGCAACTTAGGGACTGCTTCCCAGTCTCTCACAAACTATGACCTTAAAGGGCCAGCTGGTTACTGAGGTTTTTTTTCTGGACACAAAAATATAGACAGTATGTTGTGTATAGGAGTATTGTTTTGTACTTTTTTTTACATTAAAGTTCCCCATAAAAAAAAACAATTAAATAACTGATATTATGTTTAATAATAAATTGGTAACTTATTATCAAGTTTTTTTTAATCTATGATCTATTACAAGAGGGCAAGTGGGCTTCAGGAGACTTGTTGGAACTAGAACTTATGTTAACTAGAAGCACAAGATGGGACCCCGGGCCTGGATAGCCTACTACTTTAGTACTGGTTCCCACAACAACACCACTTTAACAAATATTTCTTTTACAGAACATCTCCCCTGTTAAATAAAGAACACCCATCTTTAATTCTTTCTATGCAAAACACAATATATTCTAATAACTTAACCCATTATCTTTAACCTTATTTCTGAAACTTTTTTAACTATTTATCCTTTCCATTTTACAAGTCCACCCTCTTAGGATGCTGTGACACCCTTCCTAGGTAACTTATGAATTATTTTAATTTGGTTGGCAACATGGTCAGGTATGGGCTGCTTATTTCTCTCAGTCTCTGTATTCGGTGTTGGCACTTATTGTGAATGATGAATCGGACAGAGATGAGCCCGGTTTCCCCTAATCACTCCATCCTCTGTTACAATCAGGTAAGATCTCAAGACTGATGACCGCAACACCACAGATCCCTTTATTTTAACCAATGGTAACCAAATATTATACCCTGGCTGCAAAGCTGTCTTTCGTTTCCTTTTGTTTCTTGACATAAAACCCCTCTCAGTCCAGGCGAGAGTGGAGACAACTTTTTCTGGAGCTGAGGTAAGGTAGTGTGATGTTGCCTTCCCATGAGCAGCTGTGGTGGCAAGTATAATGCTTCCTAGCAGTGTGGAACAATATACTGTATCAGTACTCTTTCCATATCTCCTCCTCCTTTCCATGGACCTTTAACAGTACCCACTGCATGCTCTGCTTCTCAATATTGCTGGTGGAAGCAACGGGCTACTTGTCACGATAACAAATCGATGCTCAGTTGCAAAGTCTGAAGATATCTGAACTGTAGTCTGGGGCCTATTGTCAGACACTACTACTTCAGGGTTGCCATGCTGATTGAATACCTCCTTCAGAGTTGATATGACTTTGGCTGAGGCAGACACTTCTTGCTAACACAAGTCTTGCTAACTCGATGTACCGAGAAAAGTAGTCAACAACAGGGAGATAATTCTCTGTCTCCCAGAAGAAAGTTCAGTTCTGATGTGTTGCCTTGGTCATACCGGAATGAAAGTTGGCAACAAGGGCTCGCTCCATGTATTCCTTTGTTGAGTACAGACACTACATCTTTCCACCATCTGGCTAATATGTACTGACATCCCCGGACGCTATAAAGACTGTTGAGCTCTGCCCCTGCATTTTTTAAAATCCCTTGGTGGCTCTCATGAAGAATCTTCAGTATATCTTGTCTCATGGAACTGGGTATGACAATCATTTGGTCCCCAGCTATGGTGGTTTACATAAACAAGGCTGGAACATACTGTATAGCAGGAAAAACAAAGCTGACTCCGCCAGTACTGCCAGTCCGGCTGGCCAGAGAAAGGTCACTTGCAAAACAAATCGTTGATATATTGGCAAGAATATAGCAGGCAAGCTCTGCACCACAGAACCAACAAAGACATTTAGCTCAGTCTCCTGCTCCAACTCCTCTTCCTCTTCTTCTAATCGGTGCTCTTGACAGCACATCCACTGAGATCAGCTGCTTACCAGGCACATAGATTATGTCATAATCAAAGTGCATCTTTGATACAAAATCTCTGATACAAAATCTTAAGGCACGAGGAAGGATTTGGTCTAGTGTTTTGGTATGCAACAAAAAGACTATCTGTTTCAAGTGTGAACTTTAACCCCAACAGATAGGACGAAAGGCTTCTGCAAGCCCACATCGCTGCTAATGCTTCCTTCTCAATCTGAGTGTAGTGTTTTTCTACTTCTGATAACCCTCAGGAAATGTAGACCATAGTCCATTCTTGGGTTGTTTTTAGTTAGCACTCCTTCAAACCCTAATGACTAAGCATCTGCTGACAGTCTAGTCTCATATGTTGGGGAGTATTTGGCCAACACCGAGGTTGAACTAAGCTCTCTCTTCAGTATCTGGAAGGCAATTGATGGGGTGTGTTCCAACAAATCCTTCAGTGGACATGTGAATGAAGCCAGGTGTGGCACAAATTTGCCCAAATAGTTTGCCATGCCCTTTAATCTAATTTTTTATGGGAATTTACCAGAACCCTGGCATGACATTGAGCTTTGTAAACACTTTAGCCTCTGCTAACATGGCTAGCATGTGATCTACAGTAATGCTGGTAAGATGTACCAGTTGTTCAGGTGAGTAAGATCTATGCACCGTCTTATCTTTCCGTGAGATTAAGGCATCACTACCATCCCAGCACACCATGAAGTTGGCTCAGTGACTTTGGATATCACTCCCATGGTCTCCATTAGTTGCAGCTCAACTCTGACTTTGTCAAGCAGAGTGAGTGGAACTGTGCATGGAGATGACAGTGCATAAGTTATGGCCCCTTGCTCTAGCTCAATTTTGTATGACATTTTTGACATTCCCAAGCCTTTGAAAACAGTTGGATAGCTAGAGACAAAATCTTCCACTTTATTCTGTATTGTCTGTAGCTGTGTAATTAAATGTAAAGCTTCAATAGTTGGAAGTCCCAGCAGCGCTTTGGACAGTCTTTTTACTACATCCAGTCTAGTTTAGTCTGTTTATTTTTTATGTTCAGCTCTCCTTGCAACAGTTTTTTAACCTTAGTAGCCTGGTTCCCAGGCCCATCCAGGACTTTGCGGGGTAGCTGGAGTTTACCATTAATGCCCACAGAAAACCTGAATTCTGGAATTGCAGTGACCGCTGCACCAGTGACTAGTTTGACCTGTATATTTCCTACATTCAGTCTGACAAGCTCAGTCCTCTGCTCTTCTTGCTCCTGGGTAATGTCATTTACTGTTCTAGCTTACCAACACTGCTTAGTAAAATGTCCCTTTTTGTGTCATTTACGGCATTCTGCTTCATGTACAGGGCACTCTTTCCTACTATGCCTCTCTATGTTTCCACATTTTTCAGACCCCATTAATTTACTTTTTTTATCCACCGTGCTGGGTCCCTTTTATTTTGACCATTTCACATTCTTTTGTGACAGCTTTGGTTTTGAACTTAATGCATGAACGTCTGCAGCTATTTGCAACTCACGTGACCGTCCACACAGGATGGGCTGCGGTCTATTCGCGGCCTTGTCTCACTTTAGTCATGGCTTTTTCCAGCTTGACCTCAGGATTAAGTTGCAAACTTTCAGACAGTCTTGCATTTTGTATACCGACAGTTCTGTCTTCTCTTGGGGCTTCAAACTGACAATGAGTGTATTCACAGCAGTAATAAAATCCTCCATACTCCCTCCAGCCTCTTGATTACATCTATTGAATCTCACTTGTTCAAAAATCAAGTTACAGTACGTTTACTTACACAATGGCATGTGAATGACATTTTTAATGTCTCATAGGACTTATTCTTCTCCTCCGTCAGGGAAAGGAACATTCAGGTTATCCTCAGCTTCATCGCAGACGGTACACATAAATGTATTAACTTAATATTTCTGCTTCTGCTTGTCCAAACCAGCTGTAGCGTCTGGTACAAGTCATTTATATTTCATATCCGAGGCTCCCTAAACTTCGGCATCTACTCGGCCATTCATTCATATCACTGAAATCAATAGAAAGCATTCGATGCGGAAAGCATCAATAGAAAGCATTCGAAGCATTCGAGGCACACTTACTGCCTCATCTCTTTATTATTTTTATATTTTATTATTCTCTGTTGTTTCCCCTCCAGCTCATCAGTCCTCTTTTTTAGTCTCACTCACTCACGGCATGTCTGCGCACAGCTTTTCTCCCTTCCATTTCGACAACAGAGACGTGCAAACACTCCCTCCCGAGAGTGGATAGTGGTATCGTAATTAACTAGTTTCCTAAACAACTAGTTTCTGATAGCATGTTATGTTAACTAGAAGCACGGAATGGGACACAGGGACTAGATTTACTTCCAGTTCTTGTTTCCCCTTACATATAAGTACCCCAACAACACCACGTCAACAATTATTTCCTTTATAGAACAGGAACCTCACAATGACTCTGGTTGTGCACCATTCTGATGTGATCATGTGATCATGTCTATTCCCTTCTCTCTCTGAAGGCTTTGACTTTCACAGTCAGAAATCTGAAATGCCTTTCTCTCTAAAGTCACGATAACTTTTGTAACTCTTGTAACTGGGCTGTTTTGGGAATGCAACAAATGTAAGCTACTGGTTGTTATCTGCACTAGCTATTAACATCATGAAACCCAGATGTACTTGCCACAGTATTTTTATTTAGCTGATTTATTCTGTGTATAGCATTTTAGAATGGTCCTTTTAAAAGCATCGCCTCTGACATGAGGCATGTTTTAACCAAGAAACTTTTGTGTGTTTTTTTGTTTTGTTTGTCTGTGTAGGCATCAGAACAGAATGGACTATATTAAATAAAAACAGAGTGTATTTGTTCAACAAAATCAGAGAATTCTTAATAAAGTGAAACGTTAACAGTTCTATCTACAGAAATTATATGTTGCTATTCTACATTTAAGTGATTTATCTAAGAGCAACCAAATGTGCTACAATAATTCCTTAACAGCAGTCTTTATAAGTTTACATCTTAGACCATGAAAGTCTCAAGCAGTTTAGATAGATTATATAGATTAGATAGATTTAGATTATAACATGAGTGGACACATATGTCTTCCAAAATTAGTTTTAAATGGAAAAATGTGAATTGGCACAGTGATATGATAAGAATAAGCCATACAAGATGAGTTGATTTTAATCACATTTTGAATGCATATTTAAATGCAGTCTTTAATTTTGTTGTTGTTGTGAAGTGGCTTTTTGTAAATAATAATAATAATAATAATAAAAATAAAATGAATTTGTTGAATATATGTAAGCAACATGGTCACTGGTTCCTATTATTCCTTCTTCATGATAAATCATTGTAGTTATAAATAATGTTTCTAAAGCTAAAACACTGAAAACATAGTAATCTGAATTATCGGTTAAAATTAACGTATCATACTATCTAAGTGGCCCTTTCATCTAAAAGGGAAGTGACAATTTAAAAGAAAACATCCATTCATTCATTCGTTCATTCATTCATTCATTCATCTTTTACCGCTTATCCGAACTACCTCGGGTCACGGGGAACCTGTGCCTATCTCAGGCGTCATCGGGCATCAAGGCAGGATACACCCTGGATGGAGTGCCAACCCATTGCAGGGCACACACACACACTCTCATTCACTCACGCACTCACACACTACGGACAATTTTCCAGAGATGCCAATCAACCTACCATGCATGTCTTTGGACCGGGGGAGGAAACCGGAGTACCCAGAGGAAACCCCCAACATGCAAACTCCACACACACACAAGGTGGAGGCGGGAATCGAATCGAAATGAGTGGAGAAAAAGAAAAGACAACTTTAACAGTCTAGTTTCTTGGTGGGAGGAGGGGAAAACACAATTTAAGGTTTTCAGTCAGAAATACACAGCATATGTACACAATGAAAATAACAAAGAGTAAAAGTGAAGTTGAAGTGAAGAGTGAAGTTCTACAAGTTCTTCTGGCAGGAACTGGGGTAGATCTGCTGGAGGTTCTGACTGAAAGCTGCATAGAAATGTGTCTACCCCTGAGCAGCTGGAGTGTAGTGATCACACATATACCTAAGAAAGGGGATTAACAGGACATTAAGAACTGGCATCCAGTGTCACTGCTCAGCACGGACTACAAGATAATGTCCAAAGCACTGGCCAACCGTCTCAAAGATGTCATGGACAAGTTGACCAAATATACTGTATGCCAAATAGATCCATCATTGATAACGTTTCTTTGATTTAGGACAATTTGGACATCTCCAGCTCATTGTAGGTTGACCTTGGTCTGATTTCTCTGGATCAAGAGAAAGCTTTTGACAGGGTTGAGCACTAATTCCTCTGGAAATCTCTGGAGACTTTTGGTCACAACCCCAATCTTATAGCAATGATAAAGGTGATGTGTACTCAAGATCAAAGGAGGGTTAAGTGCTCCTTTTAAAGTAAAACAGGGAATCAGACAAGGGTGTTCTTTATCAGGTATGTTGTACACTTTATTAATTGAACCGTTTTATACACAGATGTATAAAATGCCTTAATTTTACCTGTTTTTAATGCTCCACATGTTTTATCTGAGCATGCAGACAATTTTATGGTTTTAGTACAAAATCAAAATCAAATTAAGGTTTTAGAAGAAGTTGTTTCTGACTTTAGCCTAGTATCCTTGTCTAGAATTAACTGGAGAAAAAGCGAAGCCATTGCAGTAGGAAACTGGTCCGTTGGTTTGCCAGAAATAGCAAGTCGAATAAAGTGGACAAAACAAGAATTCAGATACCAAGGGATTTATTTAAATGAGGAAAAGAAAAACTGGGAATGGCTCAAACTGAGTGAGTTTTGTTTTTGGAAAAATAAATAAATAAATGGACTAAACTGTTGTAAATGATTCTAACATGTCTAATTTATATAAACGTGTTTTTAAAGCGTGGACACTCTTTGAACGTGGATCCCAATGCACTGTATTGGCTCCTAGAACAGTCTTTAGTGGGAGGAGGACGATTGGACTCTAAAGACACTTCCGCAGGCCTTAGAGTTAGGCTGCTGAGGAAAGTCAGACTGATGAGTTGCCCTCTCATTCAAGCCTACACAATATTTACTGTGTACTTATAGCGAGCATCCTAAAATATGGCATCACTGTCCAACCTGTATTTCGCTATTCCTAAATATTTAAAGGTTATAATGATTGATGGAAAACACTCAAACTAAAGTAAAATTAACCCAATTGTTTATACCGAAGGAAATGCTCATTATAAACTGATGGGAGAGTCACCTGGGTCGTGAGAAAACACAAAACCGACAAATGGCTCATTTTTATTGGCTGGGTATTTACGGTGATGTCATATTGCAACCTGATTGGGCTTCTGTAGGATGTGCTGGACAAAAATCTCTGGTCGATAAAGGTCCCACCTTGCAGCTTAAAGAGTTTAAGGGATTTGCTGCTAATGTATATTTCTTGCAGAAAAACCCCAATGATTCCCCATATTCTTGGCCCGTGTACTGATATTAACAAATGGTGTGCTTCTGTGTGTGTATGTCTGTGTGCAGGCAGTAAAAGGAGGAGAGAAGCAGAGAGATGCCCCGACAATATAAAAAAAACACACAAAACCTCTCCAAAGGGGCTTTTTTTTTTATTGGCAAAAAACAACCCTCGCAAAATCAAAACACTAACAAATAATAAATAAATAATTAATCAGTTTGCATAGAAACATTTCCAATGCAGTAAAAATATACAGCATTTAAAAACATTGAATTTTGTAGATAAAGATAGATTTTCTTTATTCTTAATTGTGTGGAAAGAACATCAGTGAACAGACAAAAATTATAAATACTGTAAAATAATGAAAAAATGCATTGTATAATTATCCATTATATAGTACTTGCATCTAAAACAACTAAATCTAAATATGCATACAGCATGAATTAAACCAGATGCAATAGCCTGATGAGAAGATTAAGTTGCATAATTAACTGTAAACAATAAATTCATCACTCTTCCTCACCCAAAAATAAACTAATCTCGTTTTAACATATTGTATTATGTAGTTCAGTTGAATATTATTATTTTTTGTTTGTTTTTGCATTTTGTTTTTGCATTTTAGAAGGCTATTTTAATGTCAGGTTCCGACAAAATTAAAGCTGTAAAAAAAGCTCACAGATTGATGAAAAAAGTTTCAATCACCACCATATTTACAGTAACATCTAATAAATAAAAGAAACAAGTAAAAAGTAAGAAAAACCCTTTCTTCATTATCAAGAATAGTGCTTTTCCAAAAATGTTCTGGCCTACACTTGCAAACATAAAAAGAAAATTTAATTCTTTGCTTAAACTAAACAAACCTTCTTTACCCAATACGTATTATCATATTTAAGCTCTATTATTAACCTGTAATTTGATCACACCTGTCTATTAAAATAACTTAAACCATCACACCTGTATGTCACACCTGATCTATTTTGTCTCTCTTACACAAAAAGCTGAGGTAAATAAGAATTTATACATTTAAGAACCTAGGATGAATATCCTGCCCCCCCCAAACCCTGAGAATAACTGTCTAGTATGTAATATATTTGGTCACATTTAAATGTATAGTGATTATAAACAGCAACTGAGGTGCTATGCTGATTGTGAAATAATGAATAAAAGAATCATTTCTGTAAATGATAACAATGGTTATCATTTATATTAAAAGGTGAGCTTTTGCTGTTTGTGTAAGAAACTTAAAAAGCTACAGAATGGACTCTAGATATCCTGGTCTGTGCGGAGCTAAGCATGCGTGCAGTCATTTGGCTCACATCTTCCCTGAGGCCCTGGGAGTCCAATTCCAGGTGGACCTGGGAGGAAAACCATTGACACTACTGTTAACATTGTATAATACAGTGGCAAGAAAAAATAGGTGAATCGTTTGGATTACGTTTGTGTATAAATAAGTCTAAAAATATTGAAAATATCAAGAATAGGGAGTTGACATAGCAGGATAGTTGCAAACCCAATGCTAATGCTAAGGCTCACCCATGTGAGCACCACTATTCTCTGCTTCGCATGTCAAACAGGCTTGCTATCCACTGTAAAGCACCTGCTAGGAAACCTGAAAGAATTCTGGTTATAGGAGACTCATAAGGCATGTGAAATTAGCTATGCCTTTAAGTTTGCTCTCCTCAGTGAAGCGCCAATTGAAAAAGTTGATAAAGCACTGGTTATGTTATACAGTATGGTTAAATTCTATTTTTATTTAGGGGCTCCAGCAACACTACAGTAGGTGTACACTCGGAGCCAGTGTGCTGGTCATAGCAGGAATTCTTAGGGTCTTAGGCAAGCATAAGTTTCTCACAGATTTTTACATAGGAGCTAATGTTATACACCATCGGCAGTCCAATATTACCAAACGTTATATTGTAGAGGTGTGTACATTAGCAAAGGGAATGTCTGATGTAGTAATATGCTATGGCCCCATTCCAATGCAGTGTTTTTAATGTAGCTTATACCAGGTTAGTGTTGCTGAACAGTTCAGTGACTCTGAAAACTATGCTGGTGCTCTTGTGCTCTGAAAAAAAATGTGGGCTTTATAGATCAGGCAGTTTTGTGGCCGAGGCTAGCATGTTAGGGTGGGACAGTGTCTGTCCCACTGAGGAAGGTGCTGGTCTCATTTCTTGCAGAATAGCACATAGTCTCAGAACAGGACAAGTTGGTCTAAGTTAATTATTGGAGACTTTAATCTTCTTTAAAGAATTCTTTTATCCTAGATTTTGTAGGGATTAATCAGGACATACTGTAGCTACTGTTGCCACTGTTTGTCTCTATCATTTAACATTTGATGACTTTGGCAACATTTGATGACATTTAACATTTGATGATTATTTGGCATAATATATAATCCTTTCAGAAATCACACTGATGCTCATATGTTTAAGTTATATATAAATTGCACAAAAGCTCTTGGTTATACTCCACTTGACTATATACTTTTGTAAACAGGAAACCCAGACGTGGATGGGTTACTTTTTTCAGTCTGGTTCATCTCAAAGTTTTTTACATCTTAACCATATTTATTCTATTTTATTTTCATATTTCTGTAAAATATTCATTCACATTTCTGTAAAATTTCTGTAAAAAGAAAAAACAGCCCTGCATGACATCAAAATCTTAACTTGCCCGCTGCAGCAAACCAAAAATGCGTCTGCTTCTGTGTGTCGGATTTCGCAGGTTGGCGGTTATGACGCATATTTTGAGCGACAAACAAATTAAACACGGTTTATTTTAATGTTACAAGAGCATCATAATCTTAGAATTTAGAATGACATTTTTTAAAAAGCTAACTAAGATAAAATAAATTTAAATTCAATATTTATTTTCCAAATCTACAGGGAGCCGCAGCAGAGGAATGAAAGAGCCACTTGGCGGCTCTGGAGCCGCGGGTTGCCGACCCCTGTCCTAGACCAATCACTTCTGTCTTGTCAGAATTAAGCAGGAGGAAATTTAGCAAACAACCAATGTCAAATGTCAACTACATACTCTTAAATCTATTTAAGCCGGGTTCTCTCGTCTTACTTTGCTAATACATATAATTCTGTCATCAGTATATTTCCTAAATTCCCTGTGTTTGTGAGTGTATGCGTGTGTGTCTTTGTGTGTGTGAGAGTGGCAAATACACCAGGGGTATAATGAAATATGAACTAAAAATGTATTAAAATCAAAATCAATTCAAATCAAATTTTGAATTGAAATATTGATTTATTAATGATTTCCTGCAATTATTCAATTTCAATTTAGGTGAATAAGCCCGTAATAAAGATTAGAAAAAAATAGTTAAGCCTTCCAGAAATAAACAGAAAAAAGGCAGCTTCAACAGCAAATTATCAGTAATATATAGCTTCAGATCAAAGTTGGTTATTAGTATTTCCACATATTTGCATTTTTTCTGCATTAGTGTTTCTACATTTTGTACTGGGAACAGACACATTCTTAATATTGTGAACCCTGGGTGGCAACTCATTACACTTAGCAGATGTTCAATTAAGCAGTTAGATTTGGATCGGGATTGTCGCAGATTAACTGGACCTGTTATGAGAATATGTGCTATGCTGCAAGAAATGGGAGCAGCACCTTCTTAATGGGACAGACACCCTCCTGACATCGCCTTTACTAATTTACACACATCTACAAGATTACTTTTAGACAGGTCTGACTGATAAAGTTGTATAACATTAGCTCCTACATGAATATCTACCTTAGCAAGCCTATATTTACCTAAGACATTAAGATTACTTGCTAAAATGCTTTCTCTTCCAATTTCCTTTGTGAGGGCAAAAAAATCTTTATAGTGTCGAATGGAATACCTGGAAAAATGGAAAACTGGATTAAGACCATACATGTCTGTGTAATGGCCGAGTAAAGCACATTACTAAGAGATGCAAACAAGTTGCTATGGATTTCTGTGTCCCATCATAACTTAATAAATATGGTTCTTGTAGGAAAGTGCACACCTGGTTTGCCTATAGGGCCTGGTGCACCTAGGCCTACTTGACCTCTCTCTCCTTTCTGTCCCCGATAGCCTAGACACAAACACAAACAATAATTTACTTATCAAATACAAAATACTTAATTAAGCATGTATTTTCAGTATCATAATGGTTTCCACAATTATTAATTTGACAAGATATTTGTATAATCACATTTTAAAAAGGCTGTGGTACTTTTTCATTAATTAATATTATTGTATATGCTTGGGAAAGTTATGAATTAATTAAGTTATTAATTAATTAATTTGTCAGCATACCCTTACTTGATAACTTAATATATCATTGAACAGAGTTCAATGTTCAATGATATATTAAGTTAGCAAATCTGTGCAGGAATCTGAGCACAGAGACAACAACACAGAGACAATACATACAAGTCTTTGGCATCATTGATAAGGGAGTGTTCTTATTCTGTACAGACAATTCTGACCAGTTAAGAAAGTCCATTTTTGACAAGGAAGCATAAGAAATATCTAATTTCCATGCATAATTACTTTTTGTTGCATATGCAGAGCACACTGAAGTAAACAGACCAGGCTTGGGTACACAAACAAACAATAAAAAAAATTCACTACTGACACAATGACACCCATTTTTCCCTTAAAATATAGTCACAACATGCAATTTTTGGCTAAACTCACAAATCGTAATAGGTGCAGAACACAAGAATATACAGTGTTGATACTGTTTAAAATCACAAGCAATTTCCTGCAAAGAATGTTTAATCCAGAAGAGCATCACCACAGATTATAATATTGCATAATGCAGTCTTATTAAGGCCTAGAGGGCAAATAGTTCAAAGACAAATACCACACATTATTTTGATGTGCTTTTCTAATCTAATGTCATACATCCAACAAAGAACATGCTTATGCGTTCATCACTCAGAAATATGGCATTCAGTGGGCAGAAAAAACACTGTACCTTCAGCCTCATATAATGGTTCCCTGTGGTTGTATATGTACTTATTGGTGAGTGCTTTCCTGTTTGAAACTCAATACACACAATGTCCTCTGCAGTCTGGCAAAGAACAATCCAATACAACACTGCAAAAATGAGCTTTTGTTGTTCTACCCATTTGGTTGTAATGTATGACTTAAATCTCTAGACTTCTTATACTTAGTCTTCACTAAATGTGAAGGTTACAAAATATTTTGGCTGCATGATTGAAACGATATATGGGTTCATGTAAGCTAACAGGAAAGCAGACAGCTCTAGTAATTTTCAGTCTCTTGGTTTTGTCTCTTACCTTGAGGGCCTGGGGGTCCTGGTTCTCCAGGGGGACCTGGGGACCCATCATTTCCAGGAGGGCCTGGGGGACCTTGATAACCATGAGCAGCCAATATTGCTGCTGGTACCTTTTCCAGCATGGTGTATCTCGATAACCTTTCTACAAATGTATTATTAACAAAATATCA
Organism: Tachysurus vachellii; assembly: GCF_030014155.1. NCBI lineage: Eukaryota > Metazoa > Chordata > Actinopteri > Siluriformes > Bagridae > Tachysurus > Tachysurus vachellii. Next base: position 34,991,209 of record NC_083461.1, on the reverse strand, counting down.
GGAACATACATAGATAAAATAGGTTACAACTGAATGTATACCAAAAGAGTCATTAACATTTTTCTCTTTTTCATTATCATATAAAAGACTCACTGACAGAATTAATTTCAAATTTTCATACACCATGAGTAAAGTGATAAAAAGCCATGGTTTGTTTATTTAAAAACCTCATATATGTGGCAGATGTACCTTCAAACAGACGCAATACTTCATTTTGGATGAACAGTTTAATTTCCTTCATGGCGTTGTAATCATTCTGCAGGAAAATAAAAACAAAACAACAACAACAAAAAAACAAAAAGAATTTGAACAAACCTCATCCCCTGGCTTCCTTTTCATTCAACACACACACACACCCACAAACACACACACTTAAAAAACTTTTCTAATTAAGCTGTGTGGAATTGATAAAATAGTAAATCTTTAATATAAAATAATAATATGAATTAGAGAGTGTTTTTTGTGGTTATTTTTGTACTAAAAAAAATTGTAAAAAAATTAATACAACATATGAAGTGGATCAAACCTTTCATTAAAAACTGTGTTTCTTTCACCATTCATGCATAACATGTTTTTTATTTAAAAAAGTCTTTTATTAGTCAATGTTGTCATTAATGAAATGTCATCCTTTTATTGGTCTCCAAACATAATTGTTTGTCATTATGTACTGTGATGGCGGTGCCGACTCTGCCGCACTCAAAGCAAAAAAACGGCTCTTCACCCAAGAATCTCCGTGTGGCAGCAGAAATCAAAACATTTCAGCACCACGGACAGCCCCGCTGACTACAACTGCAAGGCGGGACAGAGAAAAGCATGCCAATACCAGATGAGCCAATTAGGAGTGTGCAAATTACTCCACCCTCCAGGAGTAGGCGAGCTAAAGAAGCCTGGCAAAGCCTTAGGAGAGATAAGAGTTAGAACTTTGAATGATGAACTAATGGTGGTTTTTCCTTCTGTCCCTCTGAGTCTCCTGACTGACTGCAGCCAGACTCCTCTCCATCTGCCAGCCAAGCGCCGCTCCTGGGTTGAGCACACTCATCACCTTCCATCGTTCTCAAGCACGGATCACGGCACCACTGCACCTTCAGCTTCTCTCCACTCTGCACTTCTGCCTTCACTTGCGACCTCTAATAAAAGAGCTGTAAATTTTCCATCTGCTTCCTGCTTTGTTTTTGTGTCCCACCTAGCAGTGCGAGTCGCTACAGTACCTATTACCTGTCATAAATGTCTGTAAATGGGAACTGGTCATAATTTAAGGCTCTCTCACTTTAGTTCAGAAAGCTTTGAAAATGCCAAATTTAGTGAGATTGCAGGATTCAGACCTCCCTGTTTAGGTCTGAATCCTGTAATCTCACTAAATTTGGCATTTTCAAATTCAAATTCAAATTTTCACACTGGGATTCTGCAATTCCGCCTGCAAAATAACCTTTAGAAAGCAACATGGGTGCAAATGTCCACTCAGACTCAGAGGAGTTGACTTCATGAAGTTGGCTTTAGAGCCAGAAGATCTGCTTCCTGCCTTGTTCTTATGTCCCACCTTGCAGCCCAAATCGCTACACTGGTGGAGAATGTGGGTAGGGGACCAAGACTCGGCACCCCGGGACTTCCAGTTGGGTCACCAGCGACTTCCATAATTGGAGGTATTCAACAGATCGTAAACCACAGTCCCAGTTTGAGGAACTGTACCAAATCATCCAACGCTAGCTACAGCCCGAGCTCCTGAGCATGAAGGATGTGCTGGAGCAAGTGGCAATAATCATGCTGTGTGCAAAAAAGTGTGCAATAATCATGCTGTCTAATCAGCATCTTGATTTGCCACACCTGTGAGGTGGATGGATTATCTCGGCACAGGAGAAGTGCTCACAAACACAGATTTAAACAGATTTGTGAACAATATTTGAGAGAAATAGGCCTTTTGTGTGAGACACCTACCAGCAGTGAACCTATACCAGGTGAACCAGGATGTCCTTTCTCACCAGGAATGCCTGGGGGGCCATAAGGCCCTCTTTCTCCAGGCCTTCCCCTCTCGCCCTGAACACCTCTCTCTCCAGGGATCCCAGGATCACCCTGAAACATTTAATCACTGGCACAATGCAAATGACAGAGCACAATTGACAAGCATTTTGAGTGATGATTCATTAGTAATTGAAAAAATTCATTAAATCACTTTAGCTATGATCTCTTGGCACTACTTGGAGTTTTACAGTGTATCCCATTATCTGGAAACACTATATATATATATATATATATATATATATATATATATATATATATATATATATATATATATATATATATATATGTATATATACAGTTGAGGCCAAAATTATTAGCCCCCCAGGAATTTTGGAACATTTTCCTAAAGATCTTTCCAATGTTTGCAGCATTGATAAAACTTGATATAATCAAACATTCGCCAGTGCTATTTAGTAGCTTTTGGTACATTTTGGAATATAAAATACATTTTTAGGCTTGCTTTATAATCAAATATAGTGAAAATGGGGTGGTCAAAAATATTAGCCCCTTGTGAATATTTGCTTTCAAAACACACCCAATTAATCAATCAGCTTTCAAAACACACCTAATTAATCAATCAGCTTTCAAACCACACCTGTGCAGTCAATTGGCTTCCTAACAACACCTGGGCATTCAATCAGCATTAAAGGACTCCAAGGAACAGGGCACTTGAACACATTATTGGGAGAGACTACTTTTACTCACCATGCCAAAGACAAAGGAAATCAGTCTTGAGCTCAGAAAGAAGATAGTGGAGGCTCATGATAAGGGGGAAGGCTATACTGCCATTTCCAAGCTTTTCACAGTGTCTAGAACCGCCGTACGTTGCATCATTGCCAAGTACAAGGAGACAAATTCTGTAAGAAACAAACCTGGGCGTGGTCGTAAGCGCAAGATTTCAAGAACCCTGGAGAGGAAAATAGTCATAGATATCAGCAAGATGCCCCAGACATCTGCCAAGATGATTGTTGCTGACCTGGCCTCTTCTGGAGTTGATGTTTCAAGGAACACAGTTGTGAGGGCTCTTCATCGTGGTGGGCTTCAGGGCCATCGTCCCAGAAGAACCCCTTTACTCAAACAGCGGCACATCACAGCTAGACTGAGGTTTGCCCGTGAACATTTGAAAGGTAAAGATGAGTTTTGGGAGTCTGTGCTTTGGTCTGATGAGACTAAACTGGAACTGTTTGGGCACATGGATGTTGCTTATGTTTGTCGAAGAAACTGTGAGGCCTTCAACCCTAAGAACACAGTTCCCACAGTTAAACATGGTGGTGGGAGCATCATGCTGTGGGGCTATTTTGCAGCTTCAGGCACAGGGAGCCTTGTTCGGGTGCATGGCATCATGAAAAAAGAAAATTATGTTGACATTTTGAGGGATAATATGCAGAAATCTGCTCGTAGTCTAGCCTTAGGTCGTCGCTGGGTCTTCCAACAAGACAATGACCCAAAGCATACATCGAAATTGGTCCAACAGTTCCTGAAGGATACCAAAACAAAGGTCCTGGAGTGGCCCGCACAGAGCCCAGACCTCAATCCTATTGAGAATCTGTGGCGAGTGCTCAAAGTGAATGTCCATGCTCGGAAACCACGTAATTTGGACCAGCTGGAGCAATTTGCAATGGAAGAATGGGCTAAAATCCCTCAGGAAACCTGTGCCAACCTAGTAAAGAACTACTCTAAGAGGTTGTTGTCAGTTGTGGCTCAGAAAGGGTTCACTATTGACTATTAATGACCGGGGGCTAATAATTTTGGACGTTTCATTTTTGCCCTTTCTTGTTTCAACTCACTATTTCAATTAAATATCCTAATCAAACTTAGTGGAGATTTTGTCTTTGTTATTTTGGAAACAAACACACTATAAAACACTTGTTGTTAATGGTCATTTCCATGGAGAAATCAAGAGTTTTGTCTAATTTCATAAGGGGGCTAATAATTTTGGCCTCAACTGTATATATAGAAACTTCTGAGACAATTCTCAGGGACAGTATGATGCTGCCCTGTATTCAAGAACAAGAACAAGGACAAGTAGCACAGAAGACGAGAGCTTACCCTCTCTCCTTTGGCACCTCTATCACCAGGTCTGCCAGCTGGTCCCTGTAGAAAATAAAAAAAATACAAAATACTGGAAGGCACTAGGTAGAGATTGGAAGAGGCAGTTTATTTATTTATTTATTTATTTATTTATTTATTTATTTTTTCAAAAAAGTGGATATTAGCAAAAATTATTATGCTTTTAGTGAGTAAAGACAAGCTGAACCAAAAGCCAGTCCCTTGTGTGTAAAGGAAAACATTTGCACAGGCTCATTTAATGCTCATACTCATTTATGTTGTTAACTAATGAAACTTTAAGGCTCAGGGATAAAGATCTGAACACGCACTTTCTTTTCTGTCCTCAATTTGCAAGTGGAGAAAACCCACTATTTAGCTCTTTAATATCCAGCTCATATTCAAGTCAAAGAGATTATATAATCATTAAGTTTGACAAATATTTAGCTTGTACACTATGTGCGCTGCAGGGGAAAATCTGAAAATCCTTGGTGGAGTTATCCTCCCAATTGCAGCATTAGAGCCCTCAAAGCTAGGCGAAATGGTGACGATTTTGTGGCATAGTCACAAAGCCAACACAAACACTAAGTGTCTCTCTCCAATTCACATGTCAAGTAGGTTTGCTATACTCATTGAAGCACCTGCTGAGAAACCTGAAACAACTCTGGTTATTGGAGACTCTCCAAGGTAGTTTTCCATGTACAGTAGGAACTAATGATATATGCCTTTGTTAGTCAGAAGTTACTAAAAATAATATTGAAGAGGTGCGTAAATTAGCAAAGGTTGTAGCAGAGCCACATAAGGTTACACAATGTATAGATGCATAAATGTTTTTTAGAGTAAGCATTACTTGATTGTGTACACCGGTAGTATTTTCTGTTTCATTTGTGTTGCCCTGTTTACTGCTCTTGTGACATTGCTTCACTTCCGGGTTTTCCCCCATATAAGGAAGCGGGCTGACGGCGTTCAGGGTGGCGAGTTTAATGGCGATAGGTGCACCAACTGTTTCTGTAAGGAGTGTTCGCGGCTTCTGTGTGGATTATTTGTGGTGTTGTTTGGCGTTAAGAGACTCACTGTGGAATATTCCTCCCTTTATTGGATTATTCACCTGTGAGGACGCTATTACGCTATTACCCCAATCATTTGTAACTAGAGGTAATCCAACAGCTGAAATAACATCCATGCTCAGTTCTTTGTATATTTCTGATGGTTATAATGAGGAAAGGTGTAGGATGAATGTGGAAGTAATACAAACAATTCAAACTGATATTGCCCAGCTTAAGGTGGATTTATTGGCCCTTAGCTCACAGGTACATTCTTTGAAATTTTTGAGATTTCAGTCTGCAGATAGTACCCTGAATCGGGAAACCACATTTAGGGAGGCAGTGGACGCTAGCTTAGCAGGGTTTCAGTAGGGGTTCCAGCTGTCCCTGGAGAAGCTGGAAAGAGCCGTGACTGATTGTTTCCTAAGGAGGGACGTAAAATGGGAAAGTCGGATGAAGAAATTGCAACTTATAAGTACTCCCACCCTCTCTAGACTACAGGCCTACACTCCAGCTGCTTCTCCCGTTACACCCGTCCACCTTCCCAAAACCCCGGTTCCAGCGCCCAGAGTTAGAGTGCCACCACCCAAGCCTACCAATACCACCTACAGCGTTGTTGCCCCTGCTCATACTGATCCAACAGCTGCCCTGAGCCTGTACTATGCCTTACCTCCCACGTTGATGCACCCAGCACTTACTCCCCTGCCTCCTGTTGTTAACCCTACTTGGGACACTGGTAATCAGGAGGAGCTACAAAGGTTGATGTCCAACTGGCCTCACACCACCTCCGGTAACCTGGGGAAAACAGCAGTGGTTCAACACAGCATTCTCTTGACAGACAACATCCCTATCAAATCCTGAGCATACAGAGTCTCTCTTCAAGAATCAGATCATTGAAGACCAGGTCGACTAGATGCTCAAGGGCCACATTATCGAGCCATCTTTCTGTCCATGGTCTTCCCCAGTGGTCCTTGTTCCCAAACCTGATGGCTCCTACAGGTTCTGTGTGGACTATCGAAGGCTCAACAGCAAGACCATTTTGGATGCCTATCCAATGCTGCTCATCCACGACATCTTGGAATCCATGGAAGGCGCCTCCTGGTTCAGCACATTGGATTTGCAATCAGGTTACTGGCAAGTGGAGATGGAGAAGGAGAGCAAAGAAAACACTGCCTTTATCACCACCAAGGGGCTGTACCAATTCCGCTCCATGCCGTTTGGTCTTAAGAACGCTGCTGCCACATTCCAGAGGCTTATGGAGAAGGTCCTGGCTGATCTGAGGGGGGAGATCTGCTTTGTATACATTGATGACATCATAGTATACTTGCCATCATTAGAATACCATACCCAACATCTAAATGCCATATTACAACAACTGAGTCAGGCTAACCTCACATTAAATATGAAGAAATGTCATTTCTTCAAACGACAGCTGAAATTTCCGGGCCATATAGTCTCTGAGAGAGGAGTGGAGGTCGACCCAGAGAAAATCCAGGCCTTCGCACAATATCCACCTCCTGCTGACCTCAAGGCACTGCAACATTTTCTGGGTTTGGCCGGCTAGTATCATAAATCCATCCCTCACTTTGCAGACATCACAGCTCCATTAAATCAACTAAAAAAGAAAGGAGTGCAGTGGGAGTGGACCCCTGAATGCCAGAAAGCCATGGATGACCTGAAACAGGCCTTACAAAACCCACCTCTTCTGGTGCAGCCTGATCTCAACCAGCCGTTCCAAGTCCATACAGATGCCAGCGATGTCGGCCTAGGAGCTATACTTAGCCAGATGTCAGCTGAAGGAGAGAAGATGGTAGCCTACACCTCAAGGACCCTAAGAGGAGCAGAGTTGAATTACTCCACCTCAGAAAAAGAGTGTTTAGCCGTGGTCTGGGCCATGGAAAAGTAGAGATATTACTTGGAAGGAAGGCCGTTTGACGTTTTCACAGATCACGCTTGGGCCTTCAACTGCCCCAAAACATCCTCACGTCTGACCCGCTGGACGCTCCGCCTACAACAGTTCTGCTTCCAAGTACACCACAGGAAGGGCTGTATTAACCTGGGGCCAGATGCATTTTCCAGAGCTTATCCACCAGACAAGGGTAAAGAGGTACCCTGTTTAGTCATGGCGCCTCCCAAGTACACCTCTGACATCCCTCACACCCTGGACGAAATAGCTACTGCACAAGGTAGCGACAGTAACATCACCCATCTGCAAGCAGATAGTAAAGACAGAAAGGTCCAGGATAAGCAAATTCCCTTTGAGGTCCACCAGGGGGTGTTATACCGCCAGATTTCACTGAGGAACCAGGGAGGGAAGTTCCAGTTAGTGGTCCCTCAATCATTAGTACCGGGTTTCCTGCATTACTTCCATGACAATCCCTAGGAGGACAACTGGTAGGCTGAAAACTCTGCTGAGGCTGTTGGATGTAGCTTGGTGGCCTTCCGTCCGTAAAGACATCTGGCAGTACGTCAAGGGCTGTGAAGTGTGTCAGAAATACAAGCCATAAAACTCAGCAGCTTTCTGCAAAACACCCAGGTCCAAGAACCAGGCCACATGGATTTAATGGGGCCCTTCCCAGTGAGTAAAAAACAGAACACTTACCTCCTGGTAATAGTGGACTATTTCACTAGGTGGGTAGAACTGTTTCCCCTCAGAGATGGTAAAACCCAAAAAATAACCAAAATCCTCAGGGAAGAAATATTTACCCATTGGGGGGTTCCCAAATATCTGGTTTCAGATTGAGGCCCTCAATTCCCCTCCTGTGTCCTGTCAGAACTCTGTAAGGCCTGGGGAAGCATCCAGAAACTCACCACCAGCTACCACCCACAAACAAATCTGACAGAGAAGATAAATCGGACATTAAAAACCATGATTTCCTCCTATGTCGGAATATACCACCAAAACTTGGACCAGTGGTTACCTGAGTTCCGCTTTGCCCTTAATACGACCCACCAAGAGACCACCGGCAAGACACCAGCAGAGCTCATGATTGGGAGGCAGTTACAAGGACCGCTGGAACGGCTTATCCATAAACCACCTTCACCCGACCAAGCCGCCTACAACATGATCGAAAGGCAAACCATCATGGCAGAGGAGGTAAGGCGTAGAGTGGCCGCACAACAATCTAGACACGCTAGATACTATAATGCTCGGCGAAAGGATGCGCAGTTCCAGCCGGGCGATCTAGTCTGGATTATAACGCACCGACTCTCTTCGGCCTCAAATAGATTCTCTGCTAAGATAGCGCCCAAGTGGGAGGGACCAGCTGAAACTAAAAAAAGAATGGGGCCAATAAATTACACAGTTTGTTGCGGAAACCCACCTAAAAATGCAATTGTGAATGTAGTTAACCTAAAACGTTGGTATGGACGTTCTCCTTCAATGCCGATGGCTGGGGGGGGTCTATGTGGCAGAGCCACATAAGGTTACACAATGTATAGATGCATAAATGTTTTTTAGAGTAAGCATTACTTGATTGTGTACACTGGTAGTATTTTCTGTTTCATTTGTGTTGCCCCGTTTACCGCTCTCGTGAGACAGCGCCGATGATGTCACACGACATCGCTTCACTTCCGGGTTTCCCCCCATTTAAGGAAGCAGGCTGACGGCGTTCAGGGTGTCGTGTTTAATGGCGATAGGTGCACCAGCTGTTTCTGTAAGGAGTGTTCGCGGTTTCTGTGTGGATTATTCGTGGTGTTGTTTGGCGTTGAAAGACTCACTGTGGAATATTCCAATAAAGGGAGGAATATTCCACAGCGAGTCTCTCAACGCCAAACAACACCACGAATAATTGAGTAACACTACACCCAGTGAGATTTTACCGTCACTAAATCCGGTGAGATTGTACCTTATAAGGACATTTACACTCACCGAGGACTTAAAGGACACCTCACACCCACACACACATTTCACTCTTCGGGTTTTTGGTTTATTTTTTGTATATATTTGTAAATATTAATTTTGTACAATACACTTTGGTTTGTTTATATTGGTGTGTCTGTTTTCTTGTAGAATACTTGTATTAGGGAGTGGTGCCCCAGTTAATAGTGTACGGTTTAGGTGTTACATACATGTGGAACGTTACAAGGTGGTGTCTGATGCTGTAGTATGCTCTGGCCCCATCCCAATGTGATTACAGCAGGTTATGATCGTTAAGTCAAGTCAAGTGGGCTTTATATGTAATTGGAGCATTTTTGAGGACAAGGCTGGCCTGTTAGTACGGGTAAGTGTCCATCTCACTCGGGACAGTCTTGCTCTCATTTCTTGCAGCATAGCACATATTTTTAGGACAGACCTGGTTAATCGATGATAATCCAGATCCAGGGCCATAGAGCAGACAAGCAGGCTAGTCCGACCGTCTGCTAACTGCAAAAATTGTCAGGGTTCACAATAAAGAGATTGTGTTTGTTTTGAAAGCTAAACAAACATGTATAAACACTCGGAAATTTGTTTCATAACCTTATTAGTATAAAATTAGATCATAGTGAATGCACAGCCACCACCAGTGATCTGAAGCTAGGACTTAAAAGTAAGATCTCTAACATCTAAAGCACTCATTGTTAATGAAATGATTACTGATCAGAAGTTTAGTGTTCTGTGCATAACATCAAAATGGATTAAACTAAACAAGTTTCTTGCATTAAATGGAAGCTTGCCTTACCTACATGTTTCTTTGAACAGATACTACCTGTAGCTACTGAACGACTTCTAACAATAAATTCTTTATTGGGTATGTGCCAAAATCTTTTAAACTAGCAGTTATCAAACTCCTGATTAAAAAACTGACTTTGACCCCTGTCGGCTGTCCAACTATACGCAAATCTTAAACCAAGGTTGTAGCACAGCAGTTATGCTACATGGAAATAATTTTTATTAATGATGATGCTATTCTACTTGATAGGCTAGAAAATGTTGTTGTTGTTGAAGGGACAGCCCGCTCCAGGGCCTATTTGACTGAAAATTATCAGTTCATACATCTAAATGGTGACTAGCTTACAGCTATAATACAGTATGATTAGCTTACTGTAATGGTGATGGCATGCAGTTACATCTTCAGCTAAGTCAGATGAGACACACCAGTTTAATATGTTTGAAGAATGTGTAAAAGACATTTTCTTAACTACCTCCTGCTTAACACTGACAAGACAGAAGTACTTGTACTAGTACCATATGCAGACCAAAGCAAGCTTTCAAATTACAGAGTAATTCTTGATGGTCTTTCTATTTCATAAAGTGCAGCAGTAAAAGACATTGGTGTGATTATTGACAATTATTATGTCTGTGATTATTGTGTTTATTGACATTTGAAGCTCATGTAGAAAATGTCACTAGGGTAATTTTCTTTCATCTCAGAAATATTGCTAAAATAATAAAAATGATCTCACTACATGAAGTAGAAACACTAATTCATGCATCTGTTACCTCTAGGTTGTATTATTGCAACTAGAGTCCTAAGTAGAACCAGAAAATATCCACATTGCCTACTTCTATCAAAAGGAGCAAGCTATTTGGTAGTACCTTAGGTTCTAAATACTAAAGTAGGGGACATACTTTTTATTATAGAGCCCGACAGTTATGGAACAGTCTTCCAATTAGTGTTAGGGACTCACACAGTCTCACTGATTAAATTAAGGCTAAAAACACATTGGTTTATTTTTTTTTTTTTTTTTTTTTTTTTTTTTTTTTTTATGAATAGTTTTTCTGTATGGGTCATTGGCATATAGTGTTTGGTGAACTCGGTTGTTTGGATGCTGTCTTCTCCAACACCTGAAGAGAACATGGAACAGTTCAGAACTATATATATATATGCATGTGAACATGCAATATAAAGAAAAGATGGGGAACTCAATGCTGCATCTCCTTCACTTTACAGGGAACCAGGTTAAATATGTAACCTGTCAGGTAGCGTGTGATCTCTCTGAGATCTCTCTGAGATCCCGCTCCACTGCCTACAAGGTCGGACTTGCCTCTGGAAACATGGACAAATACAAAGCTGTGTCCTACAGCATGTACAGAATAGTGAAAGAGGCAAAGGGGGACTAGAAAAGGAAACTGAGTTACAGCTCCAGCACAGTGGTTTAAGGAACCTGTGGCAGGGGCTAAGAGCTATAACAGTCTACAAAACACTATCCTCCAGATTGGTGAATACGGATGCTTCTCTGGCAGATGAGCTAAACACTTTCCACACTCGCTTTGAAGATGCAGATAACAGCGTTATGAATACTAATAGCACTAAAAGTAACATGCATTCGGTGAGTGCCAGAACAGAAAACCCGTTCATCATCTCGAAGCAGGACATGAGAAATGCATTCAGGAGAGTGAATACTAAGAAGGCAGCAGGACCAGAAGGCATCCCAGGACAGGTCCTGGAAAGCCTGCATTGACCAGTGACCTACATGTTTGTTTACGCTACCTCTGTTTCTGATATTTCTTTTCTGATTATATTTGATATGGTATATTATTAGATTTTATTATAATTTTCTGATATATTTTGATACTTTCTCATTTCATATATATATATATATATATATATATATATATATATATATATATATATATATATATATATATATATAAAAATAATGAAGAGCTCTTTTCCAAAACGTGATAAACGCCAAAATTAAAAAAAATGAGTTTGTCATGTCATTTTGCTGTGTTGTGAGCCTATATACTGCATATATAATGAAGAACCTATATAATGTTTCATGCCAAAACGCTATATTTCCTTGTTTAAAATGTACTGCAAGATGCAGTTCCTTTCCAAACCGCAATAAGCGCCAAACCTGTTTTTTGCCTAAACGCTATATGTCCTCTCGACCAATCAGAATTCGGTGAGCGTTCGACGGTCGGAGGCGAGAGATGTTTGTTTGTGCGCAGTCTTCAAAATGTATTAACATTGTTGTATATTTATTTAATTAGTGTTGTTTGTATGTGTGTTATTTTTAAATTATTTGTTTTATGTGGTGGACAATATTGAAAACTGAAAAAATGGGGGCAAAAACAAAAGTGTTGCATTTATAATTTTGTTCAGTACACACACACACACACACACATATATATATATATATATGTATATATATATATATATATATATATATATATATATATATATATATAAGGACATATTTTAGGACAGTCCTACACAGAATTTCACTACATGTTGTACTGTGTATAATTGTGACAAATAAAATTTGAATTTGGAATCCACACCTGGTTCAAAGCCCAGACAGAAGCCTGGCAGCAGGCGAATGGCTTCAGCAGCAGCCAGTGCTACTATCATAGCCCCATATCTCTCTTTTGAGCATGGTTCGTCAATACAATCTGGAAGCACTCCTACAGTTGTTCAAGCATCGGGGGCTGGCTTGCTTACTGGAGCTCCTGTTCATGTCACAATTGTTCCAGAAGTTCAAGCCACAACACTACTGTACCTCCACCATGCTTGATTGTATGTGTTGGATCATAAGATCATCAGGTTCCAGAACCTGACTTCCAACCTGGCATTCTGATTATTATTGCTGAAGATGGCTATGTATCTCGCTTGATGGACACTATATTTCTGCTCTAAAAGTCTTTGTAAATGGTGGATTGTTATGCCCTCAACTATACCCTGTGAGGGTACACTGACAAATCATTTACAGGTCAAGGTGGTAGAAGTGGAACAAGAGACAGGTCCTTCCCTTTCTCCTGTCCTGAGAAAAGCTCGCTTGGCAATTTCTCCCAACATGGAGGAGGATATGTACAGTATAGACCAGCAATGTTTGGTGCTACTTAAGGACCACTTTTCCTGGTTCAGAGCCAGTGCTTTGGGTGTTAAAAAAGAAATAACTGATTTTAAATTAGGCTCTGGCTCTGAACCAGCACTCAAACTGCCTTGGTGGAAAGGGGGCATTAGTGCCACTTGTACTAAGGTATTGAGGGGTATCCCTATTCTGTTCATCTGTTTTCCCCAACCACTACTAATTATTCAGCAATTGCAGACAGCCCCCACCATAGGCTCTATCAGATAATCTGGCAGTGTGCCAGGTGTGTCGCAGTATCTCCTGCATAAGTGGCTTCCATTTTGTCAGCAGTGAAAGCTATTCAGCAAGGCCAAAGTCTCTCTGTTGCCAAGAAGCAGAGAATGCTCATTTCATGGCTGCAGCAGCCAACATTATCCCTTTGGGTCTGCTTCACATGTTCCCATTTCAGCTATGCCTCAGGAGTGCAGGCTTTCTTCCTTGCAGGCATCCCATCACAGTCATAAGAGTTACGTGCTGTGGGCTTTGTACCATTCTAATGTTGAAAACCTCCGGTTCTTGGTCTTGGATTCCACTTTAGGAGTGTGAAAAATCATAAAACCCATTTGACAAACAGTCTCTGGGAGGGCCCTTATCTCTCATGGCATATAAATTAACACAGCGCATCAAAGCATTCCCATAGCATCAGCCATGACACATTTACATGCTTAACCTTGTGTAGTTTCTTTCATAATTTTCATTTTTTTTTTGTTTTTTGTTTGTGAATTACTCACAAACCCGTGAGTAATTTCTCTAACAATATTTTTGCTCTCCCAACAGTGATTGCCTGAGGAGATTTATGAAAAGTAGAGTAAGAGTGGTAGGAGCTGAATTTGTGTGAGCTGTGTGTGTGAGTCTCAATATGCTGTGCTGAAAAGCAAAACAAAAATAAAGTTGCATGAGAAACATAACGCTTGTCTGCCTGCCAGTTGCTTATCCCCACAACACACACCTACATAGGACGCTTACAGTCCCAAAAAATGCCATGTTCCGAGTTGCGTGAGACTAGATTTAAATACAAGCCAATGTTAAATTCAATCAAATAAGGCGATTTATTTGCTGACAACTGGGGCGATGTTAGTAGGCCACAATATCTGTTTTTAATTGGAGTTTGTGACTTCTGGAGATGTGGAGATGTAAAGCTTTCTTTTACTGTTGTGTATTCAGCATTAAAGACATGTGCATTTGCCACATTGCTGATTAAAGTCAACTGTAATACTTTAAAAGAAAGTGTATAACTGTGTAGATCAATAGCAATATATGACTTTTCATCTGTAAAAAGTCAATATATGACTGTTTATGTTTTTTCTTAAAGGGTTTTTACATGAAAAAAATTATATTGTGGAAGGAATTCATTTTTAAGTGCAAAGTTTTACAAATCTAGCATTCTTACCTCATAGCCGGGAATTCCATCTTTTCCAGGTCTACCCTGTAATATGAAAAATGTCATTAGATGCAGTGAAATATTTGGTTTACTGCTCACATAGTCATGTTCCCATTTTATTAATGCTTGCGAAAACATTGTGGGAAATCTTACAAATTCTCTTTATAAACTCTTTAATGTAAATGAATGTTATTTGCCTTTTTGTAATATAAAAGTAACTCTCAGTAGAGAGTAGTGCAGTATAAGCATATTTCCCAATCCCAGAAGTAGTGTTTTCCCTGCTCTAATGCACCAATACCTCTGTAACTGAAATATGGGTCTCTAGAATATGTATAAAAACACTGTTGCAAGATAGTATAACAAAACGGTATAGTATGAAACAAGATTTAGTGTAATTTCTTACAGGTACACCTGGAGGGCCTTCAGGTCCAGGGAAACCTGTCTCTCCCACAGGCCCTCGCAATCCCTGAAAGGAATAATAAAATAAGACAAATTACAAATGTCTAGCCGCATTCCTCCTTAATAAATGCCTTAAACGCATTATGTACAGCTGACAATAAGTGAAAAAAATAAACTTACAGGTTCTCCTGGCATTCCTGGCTCACCACGAGTTCCAGATTTCCCCTGCGAGCCCAAAAGAAACAAGAAACAAGTTAGAGATTCAAGCCTGACAAGGCACAATATACAGTATTGTTGTTCAATAGCAGAACAGGCAAGTACAAAAATACTATAGATAGATTGCTGGTCTGAAAAGCTACACTGAAAAGATACATTTTATTGCATTAAATTTAAGTCAAGAAGTGGAAGTGAATTTTATTCACCCTACACAATCCGCTTATATCACTGATTTACTCAGGATTGTGGCTCTGATTACAAAGGATGCATCAAGTACTGTATAAGCTGTTGATTGACACAATGCAAGCTAGAAAAGTGATAGGCTTCAGAAACACCCATTTTTTTATATGTCAAAAAAAAGAATATGAAGGTATTTAGAAAAGCCTTAAACTTTCAAAAAGAAAAACTGATTATCGTGTGAAGATAAGAGTAAAGAATAAAATAATGGTGTTAAGAAGCTTTGAACCAGAGGTTTTTGATGTTTATTTGAGCAGCTCAATTCTAGTAACAGCGCCGATTGCAAATAAAACCTTGTATCTGCATTAATCCAGTCTGTTAGCAGTAGCAGTATGCCAGGTTAGAATTAGTACCCACATATACCTTAATGGTAGCATTCGCTAACCACTCTTTGCACCTAAGCTGTGGGAGAAAGTGTTTCAATGCCAGAAACATGACCATTATTTCCAGGCAGCTTCTGTGAGCTAATAAGAGATAATTTCTTTCCCATGTTCAGTGGCTGGGGGGGTCATTGAGAACCTCACACCAACCCATGAGAAAGGCATCTGTAAAGGGAGTCTTGCAATGGTAATGTGCACTGAGAGTGGGACCTAAAGTAAGAACGGTTTCCATAAATTAAGGGTATGAGGCCTGCAAGCGTAACCATTATAACTTGGTTATGGATGGGCGACAGCACCTGAGCCAGAAGTGAATCCCAAGCACCTGTTATGGGCAAGCACAACATCTCAATGTCTCACTGCCAGTTCTCCAATCATTGATACACAGTGGTGCATGAAACCTTCAGAATTAAATATGACCTAAAACTTCATAAGATTTTGTCCTATAAAGTAGATAAAGTGACCCCAATCAAACAAATCAGACAAAAATATTATACATGGTAAACATGGTATGTACTGTACACAAATGTGTTCAAATATTACATATCTGTAAGTGGCAAAAGCATATAAACATATAGGATATTTTCAATCAATGGGATGACAATTTGGTGTCTGTGAGTGCCCTGTTTTATTTAAAATAGAGGAATCTATCAAAAACTGATCTTCACACTTGGGGAGATCTGCGGGGATTGGACATGTTTGTTCATTTATTTATTTATTTATTTTCTCTCCCAGCTGGTTATGCTCCTCCTTTTTTCCCTCTTCCCTACTCCCCTACATTTTCAGGAGAGTGTGTTGCTGTTTGGCTCGGTTTTGGACTTTGCCCAGCCCTTTTGCTCGCTGAGGACGTTCTCGGTGCCTTCGCTTGGCTGATGACATTGCTTTGCTCTTCTGCATGGCGGTGGACGATGCTCGGCTCTTCTGCTCAGCAGTGGATGTAACTTAGGAAACTTTGGCCTTGCTGCCATATACAACAGCGTGTTCCAGTTCCTGCCAATATTCAGCAACTTCGCACAGCCATTGAAAATGAGTGGACCAACATTCCAAAAGCCACAATCAACAACCTGATCAACTTTATGCGAAGGAGATGTGATGCACTGCTTGAGGCAAATGGTGGTCACATCAGATACCGACTGGTTTCCGGACCCCCCAATACAGTAAAACTGCACATTTTAGAGTGGCCTTTTATTGTGGCCAGCCTAATGCACACCTGTGCAATAATCATGCTGTCTAAGCAGCATCTTATTATGCCACACCTGTGAGGTGATTGGATTATCTCGGCAAAGGAAAAGTGCTCACTAACACAGATTTAGACAGATTTGTGAACAATATTTGAGAGAAATAGGGCTTTTGTGTATGTAGAAAAAGTCTTTGAGTTCAGCTCATAAAAAAATCGGGCAAGTGTTGTGTTTATAATTTTGTTCAGTATAATTAAATATCAATTTAAAAAAATAAATAAATACATACAATAGGGCCTATGACTCCTGGTGGACCAGGCATGCCAGGGTCTCCCTAGAACAACAAAAACAACCAAGAATAAAATATACATCTACAGATTTCACATGATTCTACATAGCTTGTTAATGGTATGGTATGGTAGCTTCACTGTTTTAAATGCTAGTAATATACACCATATGTGGTTAAACATCTTATACATTCAGTTCAATTCCATTCAATTTGTTTGTATAGCATTTTTAACAATTCACATTGTTTCAAAGCAGCTTTCCAAGTATAGAAACAGAACATGCAGTCATGCATTACCAAAGACTGAATGAAAGAATTCAATGGTGATCACTTCGTCAGATATATCCTGTGCTTTGTGTGGGATAACCCTTTGGCCAAATCCATGGTTCCTTTGTAAGGTCATATTAACCAGTTTTGATTAGGGCATCTGCCAAATGAAAAATTGTTTGACTTCAGAAGACCCCATGAAAGGGAACCACATGAGCGAACCATGCTATACCCAGTGTGCACCTAATGTTATTAAGTAAACAGGACAGAGGCAATTAATTTGTCAGAGTAGCTGTTTATCTATTATGGTATCTCCCTTGTGTACAAAAGCATTGTCCATTGAGTTGTCCATCTTCATGTCATTTTTTAAAAAAATAGCCCATCCTAATGGAAGTGAGTAAAGAAATCATATCAGAATGCCCTTCCAATCATTCTAAATGGGAAAGGTCCATGTGAAGAGGTGTGAAACAGTATGTATGAACATAACCTATGAGCTTCAGACTATAATCCAGGTTCCCAATTCCAAACTCTTCTGAATGGCATCCATTAATAATAATGTTTTCATAAGATGAGATGGTTTCTGGTAAATACAGGTGGTGAAGTACTACCCCTGGTGATGATCCAACGTTCATAGAAACTGTTTTTCCAGATTGACTGGCATAGGCTTAAATAATTTGTCCAAAAAATGTATCAGAACAAATAAAATAAATGATAACTGACTTCTTGTTTCTTGGCATCAGTGGTATTCTCCCTTACTCCTTTCTCTCTTCATAACACACTTCATGTTGCCTTGTAATAATATATAATATATAATATGACTGAATCTGTGTACTTTGCAGGTTTTCCTGGCTAAGCTGTGTGGCATTTCTCATTTGCCTTCTTAAACCTGTTGAATTTGTAATTCTTAAATTGAAAGGATCTTCATTAAATATTGATATTCATGTAGCCTACCCGTCTTTAAAAATTACTTAAGTTTTCTCTTTGGTCTCTGGACTGTTATAAATTGGAGTAGAAATGAGATATATTTAATGTAATAGGTATATGTAATATATGTAATAGAACATATCTAAGAAACTTGCCCAATTTCGATTACACACACCATGGATGAACTTGTGACTTGAACACAATACAAGAGTTAAACTTACTTTAGAGCCAAGCAGTCCTTCAAAGCCTGGCAATCCCATTGGACCTGGTTCACCCTGGATAAAGAATTCTAAACCTCAAACAAAGTCTTAAAATGAATTAGCAAAATATTTACATGTACAGATATGTCTTTGTAAAAGAGAAAAACAAAGGTAATATTTATCTCTTTTTTAAAGCAAAGATCACACAAGAAGAGGTTGAGGTAACAGCTAATTCCTCATTTTCTAAATCAATTAGCAGCATAATACATACCACCGATTGTGCTCTCTAGTGGTAAAAAACAATAATAATTTTTCCCAAATACATAAAAGACCTCCGTTTGAATTCCATTATTAAGAAACAAAAAACAAAGCAAGACTGTTCTGTGTACTGTCTATACTGTCTACTGTTCTTCACAGTACACAGTGAAGCCTTGCAGCATACAGAAAATATCTTCGCTGTCGGGCGGAAACCTCGAATGTCCAAATTTGGTCAATTTCATATTTTTTCACATATCGATGCTATTGGTCACTCCCCACGTGGGTCTGTTATTTTTACAAGTTATTAACCAATCTAAAGTCTTGAAAATAGCTTGAGCGCAAATCTCATAACTCCATTGGACACTTCAACTGTCCACCTCTTCCTCACTCCGCGGGAGAGCTTCACGGCATATTTCTCCTTAAGAAGAGTCGCAACGAATCAACACGTCTTCTGAGGTAAATGTCTTCAAAACACTGGGCTCAAAGAAAAAAAAAATCTTGACCCCCGCTAGTTCTGGTGCTGAGGACAGGAATTTAGTGCAAGACAATCCACTGCAACGCGGACTAAACCCTGTGCACTGCAGATAAGGTACGGCGTTTTTTTAATTTCCTGAAAAATAACGCTTTTGGAAATACGAGGATTCCACCTGACAGCGACTATATGTTGAGAAACCTGTGAAGGTAAGTGTCACACATGCATACTGCAGAAAAGGTGTGCCAGTATGTCAGAATATCACAAGGATCACTCTAAAAAATATGTATTTATGGAAGAAAATACGTATTTATGGAATATTTTTCACTCTGTAAACAGTGGCAAAAAGAAAATACATAATGATATTATCACCAACTTACTACTTCCCCTTTATCTCCTTTGGGCCCCTGAAAAGAATGATAAATAAAATTGTTAGTTATCAAAAACAACTACACTAATGAATATTCCTTTCATCCCGACAGCCGAAATTTAATTGATAACCTTGATATCAATTACGCATACATTCAGACTAAATATGACTACGGCTAATGACTCATGTGCAATAGAAGTTATCTGTTAAGCAAATGGATTCTGAAATATCTATATAGAACACTTACAATTTAGATAATAGCTTAAATCTTCTTTGACCAATTTCCCCAGTGATTCATTCTATTTAATCCTGCCAAGATAAAGTGCTACAGCTGACTTCAATGAGTTGCGATCACAAAAAAGAGCTTTCCAGCGGTTTTCACCGCTCTAAAAGAGCATTCCTACAAAAAACGCCGTTTTAACGGCGGCGGCCATGCAGCGTCACAACTGTGGCATATGCAGAGTCCCTCTGCATGAGAATGACGGCCATGATGAGTGCGTTTCCTGCCTGGGTAAATCCCACGCTGAAACTGCACTCACTGAGTCCTCATGCTGCTTCTGTGAGAGCATGAGTCTCGCCTCTCTGCGCTCTCGGATCGCTTTCTTTAATGAAAGTGACCCCGCCCCTCACGCCCCCCCGTCCTTTTCCTCCCGCGAGCCGGCCAGGAAGCGACAGCGGGGAAGAGGGGCTCAGCGCCCGGGTTTGGGTGAGCTCACGCCGGCTCTGCGCCCGCGTGCCTCACCCTCCCCAACGAGAGAGCCGTCCCCCGTCCTCTTCTCACGCCCAGAGCAGCGTCCCTCAGCTGAAGTGAGTGACCTCGTCTCATTTGGCGGATCGGAGGACGAGCCGCTTGATGACTCCATGTCACTCGCGGCTTCTGAAACGGAAGACTGGGCCGGTGATTCTAACCCCGCCCACTTGCCGTCGCGAGAGCCCATCGACGCCAAAGCTGGGATGGATGCCGAGCTTCTCCGCATCCTCTCCAGAGCCGTCGAAGATCTCCATCTGGAGTGGGCCCCTCCTGAGGAGCCGACGCGCAGCAGGCTGGACGAGTGGTTCCTGCTGGGAAGCCGCCAGGCCCCCCGCCAGCGTTCTGCCCCGTTCTTCCCTGAGGTGCACGATGAGCTCACAAAGTCGTGGCGCGCCCCCTACTCGGCCCGCCTACGCACTTCCTCTGCAGCTCTCGGCGCAGTAGACGGCTCTCAGGAGAAGGGCTATGAGCAATTGCCGCCCCTGGACGAGGCCGTGGCTGCTCATCTCTGCCCCCCCGCGGCTGTGGGGTGGAAAAGCAAGAGAGCCCTTCCTTCAAAGCCCTGCAGGATGACATCTGCCATGGCTGGCAGAGCGTACACTTCTGCGGGCCAAGCCGCTTCAGCACTACACACCATGGCCATTCTACAGGTGTTCCAGGCAAAGCTTCTCCGTTCCCTGGATGAGTCGAGCCCTAGTGAACCTGCTTTTTGCGACCTCCGCAGCGCCACAGATCTGGCCCTGCGCGCCACAAAAACCACGGCCCAAGCCATTGGACGATCCATGGCCAACCTGGTTGTGCTGGAGCGCCACCTCTGGCTTAATCTCACTGAGATTAAGGAGAGCGACAAAGTGGCCTTTCTAGATGCCCCAGTCTCTCCATCCGGTCTCTTCGGGCCGGCCGTAGAAGGGTTTACGGAGCGCTTCACCGCAGCACAGAAGTCGTCCCAGGCTATGCGGCACTTCCTGCCCAAGCGCTCCACCTCCGCCCCGAGTCGCCCCAGGACTGCGCCGACTCAGCGCCAGAGCAAACCTGTCCCTTCTGCCCCCCAGGTGGCGCCCCCTAAGGAGCAGCACCCAGCTCGCCCCACCAAGCGCGCTAAACCGCCTGGACGTCAGGGCCCCCGGCAGAGGATTGTGCTGGACCCGACGCCCTCTAAATCCTCCTGATCGTTTGGGAAGGAAGAGGAAAGAGCAAAGTCCCGCCACGGCTGGACCACCCCAGAAGCTCTCTTGCCTGCTGGCTATGCGACTTGGGCCCACCGTTGTTGCGTCCACGCAAAGCACTGTTATGACAAACACAATAAAGATTTCACATTTTCTAAAAGAGAGCAATTTTCCTCTTCCACACTTGTCAGTGTTCAGGCCCCTAATCAGTGGCCTGCCACCCGACATTATCCAGCCCCTTGTCACGCGGGCCGAGGCCTGGCAGGCCATCCCCGGAGTGTCCAATTGGGTGTTGGGAATAATAAAATGCGGCTACTCACTGCAGTTCGCCCGGAGACCCCCACGTTTTCGCGGGGTGATTCCCACTTTGGTAAAGCCGGACGACGCCCAAGTCCTCCGCACCGAAGTGCTGACGCTGTTGAGGAAGGGAGCCATAGAGATGGTTCCTCCCTCAGAAAGCGGGTCGGGGTTCTACAGCCGTTATTTCCTTGTCCCCAAGAAAGATGCCGGTCTCAGACCCATCTTAGACCTCAGACTCCTGAACCTCTCCCTCATGAAACGGAAGTTCAGGATGTTGACACTGAAGCAGATCCTCACGCAGATTTGCCCCGAGGACTGGTTCTTCTCGCTGGATCTGAAAGACGCTTACTTTCACATCCAGATAGCCCCACATCACAGACGATTCTTGAGATTCGCGTTCGAGGGTGTGGCTTACCAATATGCAGTCCTTCCCTTTGGGCTGTCTCTAGCTCCACGCACTTTCACGAAGTGCATGAACGCGGCACTTTCCCCTCTGAGACAGATGGGAATCCGCATTCTGAACTATCTCGACGACTGGCTCATTCTAGCCCAGTCGCGAACCGAGCTAGACCACCACAGATCTGTGCTCCTGAGCCACTTAGAGTGCCTAGGACTCAGGGTCAATTTTGCCAAGAGCTCACTGCTCCCCAGCCAACGTATTATGTTCCTGGGAGTGGTTTTCGACTCAGTCCGCATGAGGGCGGTCATATCACCAGAACGCGCTCTGGTACTTCAGCAGCTCGCGGCCTCTGTCAGGAACAAGGCCTGTTTCCCTCTGAAGTTCTTTCAGAGGATGCTAGGGCTGATGGCTTCCGCCTCCCCAGTTTTACAGCTTGGCCTCCTACGAATGCGGCCCCTGCAATACTGGCTGAAACTCCGGGTCCCACCTCACGCTTGGCGGCACGGCCGCTTTCGCGTCAGAATCAACCAGGCCTGTCTAGCAGCCCTGGAACCTTGGATGAACCCTGTTTGGTTCAGCCGTGGAGTACCCCTACAGGCGGTTTCCAGAAGGACGGTGGTCTCAACAGATGCGTCCAACCTGGGTTGGGGCGCTCTGTGCGAGGGCAGACCAGCCTTCGGCTCGTGGTCGCACGAGGACAGCCATCTCCATATCAACTGCCTCGAGATGCTGGCGATAGAACGAGCCCTTCGATCGTTTCAGGCGATCCTGGAAGGGCGCCATGTCTTAGTCCAGTCGGACAGCATGACAGTGGTGTCCTACATAAATCACCAAGGTGGCATTTCGTCCAGCCGCCTCTACATGCTGGCAAAGCGCCTCTTGGAATGGGCATTACCCAGGTTGCAATCGCTCAAGGCGACACACATACCTGGCAAGTCGAATCTGGGAGCAGACATGCTTTCGCGGAGCAACGTCCCCTCGGACGAGTGGATGCTCCATCCCCAGACGGTTCTCAAAATCTGGGAGATTTTCGGGAAGGCAGAGGTCGACCTCTTCGCCTCAGAAAGCAACTCTCATTGCCCAACTTATTTTTCAAAGGACACAGATGCGCTGGCCCACGACTGGCCCAGCCTCCTTCTTTACGCTTTTCCCCCGATCGCTCTGGTCCCTCAGGTCATCAGACGAGTCAGGGAAGACAGGCCTCCTGGTGGCCCCACTCTGGAGGAGCCAAGTTTGGTCCTCGGAGCTATTCAGGCTTTCCATGAAAGCCCCATGGCCGATCCCCCTGAGGCGGGACCTCCTCTCTCAGGCGAACAGGACAATCTGGCACCCGCAGCCAGAACTCTGGGCTCTGCACGTATGGTCCCTCGATGGGAGCCTCTGAGCCTCCCCAAGGACGTGCTACATACCATTGCTCAGGCGAGGGCCCCGTCTACAAGACGCCTCTACGCCCAGAAATGGTCAGTCTTCGTTGACTGGTGCTCCGCACGGAACGAAGACCCTGTTGAGTGTGACGTATCTCCGATACTGTCATTTCTCCAAGAGCGTCTGGACAAGGGTCTCACCCCTTCCACGCTCAAGGTGTATGTAGCAGCCATCGCAGCATTTCATGCTCCTATTGCTGGCCAATCAGTGGGTCGAAACGGCCTTGTTGTGCGTTTCCTGAGAGGTGCTAGGCGGTTGAAGCCCCCACGTCCTCTCACCGCTCCCACTTGGGACCTTCACACGGTCCTTGAAGCGCTCAAAGGGCCTCCCTTTGAACCGCTGCGGTCAGCTGGCCTTCGGCCCCTAACGCTCAAAACCGCTCTGCTACTTGCTCTAGCATCAGTCAAGCGTGTTGGCGATTTGCAGGCCCTCTCGGTGAGCCCTGCATGCCTTGAGTTTGGGCCCAATGACTCAAAGGTCATTTTAAAACCCAGGCATGGCTACGTACCTAAAGTTCTCTCAAAGCCATTTAGAGCGCAGGTAGTTTCTCTCTCGGCTCTGCCTCTGTTGTCAGGTGAGCAAGAGCTGAATTTACTCTGCCCAGTGAGGGCTTTGAGGGTATACACTGAGCGGTCACAGCCGTTCAGGCAATCTGACCAGCTTTTTGTCTGCTTTGGTGGCCGCACCAAGGGGTCTTCGGTCTCAAAGCAACGCCTCTCGCGTTGGATAGTCGACGCTATTGCTCTATGTTACTCTTCCATGGGTCTTGAGTGCCCCATAGGAGTAAGAGCCCACTCCACTAGAGGGATGGCCTCTTCATGGGCCTGGTCTGGTGGTGTCTCTATCAGTTGGTCCTCGCCGTCCACTTTTGTCAGATTCTATAACCTGGACATCCCGACCTTGCACGCTCGGGTTCTTTCGGTTTGATACGACGGCCTCTTCAGACTCCGTCATCATACCACCTCCGGGGAGCTTGCTCCCTCTTAGCAGTGTTGCGTCAAGGGTTCGACGGCTCCGGCCCTCTCACTTATCCTCTGGGCCCCAGGGTGCTCAAGATAAGTCTTATCGTTCCCTATCGTGGCACGGCGCGGTTGAATTCGTTCCCCATACGCAGTATGAGTGGAGTATCGAAAGGGAACGTACTCGGTTACGAACGTAACCTCGGTTCCCTGAGATACGGAACGAGTACTGCGTTATATGCCGTGCCACGAGGCTGCGGCTTCAGTGTCGTCGCTTCAGTCGTATGACCTGATTTCCTCTGGCGATTTGCCTGCTTATATAGCTATACGCCCCGCCCCTTTTTAGCGGGCTTTGGCGCGCTGCATCGCCACAGGCTCGTGCAGCTACGCAGCGCCGTCATTGGTTTTAAAAAAGTTTACAGATTAAACCAATGGCAGTGCAGTTGCACTGCGTTATTGAAAAAAGGCTTCAGTATTGAGGAAAAAAGGAGCTTTTCCCCATACGCAGTACTCGTTCCGTATCTCAGGGAACCGAGGTTACGTTCGTAACCGAGTACGTTCTGTAGCCATAACATTGTTCTGGAGAAGGTTTGCCACACTCTTCTTTACAACATTGCTTCTGGGCCTGCACAATTCTTTTATGCACAGCTCTTTTATTCCGCCAAATGATCTTGATTGGATTATCTGTCCAATCGGCCACCTTGATTTTTCCTTTTTTTTTAGCCAATTTGTTGTCAGTTTAGCCATGTCAATTTGCTGGTGTGCTTTAGATCATTGTTCTGTTGCATGACACATGACAAGCCCAGAATAATCTGTGTAGTGTTTGAGTTGTTCCAAGCTTTAATT
This sequence comes from Tachysurus vachellii, assembly GCF_030014155.1. Classification (NCBI taxonomy): domain Eukaryota; kingdom Metazoa; phylum Chordata; class Actinopteri; order Siluriformes; family Bagridae; genus Tachysurus; species Tachysurus vachellii. The sequence goes on along the minus strand of NC_083461.1, from coordinate 34,965,913 downwards.
CACTGGATATTATTTGTTTGTTTATAGAAGTCGTTGAGGACCAACAAAATGGTTATTGGGCCCTGATAAATAAAACACTAAAGTGAAGAAGGCTGTACTTTATTTTTACCATGACTTTCATTTTAGGCATTGTTGTTTCAAATTTAAATGAATCATTAATGTAATGCATACCGGAGGTCCTGGTGGTCCTGAGTTTTCACCATTCTGTACACAAACAGCAATATTTAATAGAAACATACATATTATCTTGCATGTTTTTATTTTTAGATTCTTTGGATGATGATTCATTGCTTTATCCAGGTCAGGGATGCAAATGGATCAAGAGTCAATAAGTGCGACATAGAAATGCATCCTGGATAGGCAGCACCGTGCTCACAAACGTGACACAACTTGGTTTACACCTTGGAGAGGTTTTTGAGTATCCAGTCTACCTACTGTAATGTATGGGTAGTAGAAGGAAACTAGACAGAAGGCATAGCATCCAAAGAAAGCCTTGTATCTTTAAAGCAACTATCAGAATAAGGAAGCAAACTTGTATTTGACAATACATTTTTTCCTATCATATGGAGGCATATAGAGACATTTTAACTCTGCAAACGGTACATAAATTCACACACATATATATATAGAAAGCAATGAATAAAATTCTGTATATCTCTATGTAAATCAGTTTTGAACTATCATTGCCAAATGAAGGCACACCAGTAATAAAGATGTTTTTCAGATAAAAAATGCTTATCACTATTTTCATGCCAGAAAAAAAAACAGACCTGAAGCTTATATAGACTGCTCATTCCATTCCCATCCACATAGGGGATGCCCTGCAAATACAGTATTTAAAGTTAGTGGACGGATTTTGCACTTTAATCCTTGCTAAGTGGCTTCTAAGAGAAAAAGTTATACATTTATTACACAGTGATGATAGACTTTCTTTACTAGGTATAGGAGACAAACTTGATCAGAGTTTATAAAAGATTATAAATTTCACTTCTGTAAAGGCAATAAGTTTAACAGTGACAAAAATATTTCACCTACTGTACAAGAAGATATTTACAATACTTGTGAGTCTGTGATATAAAGCAAACAATAAAGCTTTATATATACTTAAAAAAATACAGGAGCTGGACAATTAAAATGAAACAGAAACAAGGGATGTGGTTAATGTATGAAAATGTTTTTAAAACCAACCAGCACATTCAAATTCAAGAAGATTTTCAAGAAGAAGTCCACTAGCACACTCACGCTGGAGACAAGCCATATTTTTGCTAAGAGTGTGAGACAAGTCTGTGGCATTTCAGAAAACACCAGAGTGTTCACACAGGAAAGAATCCATATTGTTGATCACAGCGTGGGAAATCTTTTGCAGAGCAAGATAATTTCATAAACCTCCACATAAAAGAGAAGCCATATTACTGCTCACAGTGTGGGAAGAGTTTTACTGGAAATAGTGTTCTTGAAAGAAATCAACTCACTTATAAATGGGATAAGCATCAGTGCTCACACTGTGGGAACATTTTTAAACAGCAAACTATTTCTCAAAAACACCACTGCATTCATTCATTACAGAAGCCCAGCTCTACCAATCTGCCACTTCTGGACCCTTGAGTAACTGCTAATGCAACAGGAAGCATTATGTAAGTGATCTCTGGGCCTTAACCTGTATTTTATCCAACAAACATAAATCCACAGCTACGCAACTCACTGGAGAATTAAATGTGTCCCCTTTGTCTCTCCCGTTTCCACCAAAACTGTTCATGAGGAGAATATGGACAGGCTAAATATTCCGTGTCAGCCAAACCTTTTGTCAAATGTGCCGATGCCAAACATCAGTTTTAGACAGTTTTTCCCACATTCAGGAGAGCAATGGTGTAGAGAAGCCCCTAAAATCTTACCACCTGACCACCTTACCAGTTGCATGCCCAGAATGAAGCCTGGGATCAGTGGCTGCAATATCATGACATGCCCTAGTCCCACTTCTTGTGCTAGATGGACACATCACTGCCAGGGACTTTCTGTAAAACTATGTGCACCTAAAGGTTTAAACAGTGTATGCTTAAGGTGGTGCCATGTATCAGGATGGTAATGCACCAATACACACACACACAGCAAGACATGTTTATGTTCGAAAAACTCCCTTCGGAATATTATTGACCCACTTTGGGGTGTTCTGGAGGAGCAAGCCAGGAAGAATTTTCCTACACCAGCTTTATGTAATAAACTGGCCTGGAAGATGATTGGCTCAACTCCCTTGGCAGTCATTTCATTGACAAGGCAAATAGATGCTATATTGGCTGCAAATGGAGGCACTATACCATAATCTATTATTGTGGTATAAAACTAGGTGTTTCAATTCCATTGTCCAAACCCTGTAAAATCTTGTTTAACTAGATTTCATTCATAGAAGCAAATTATTTAGAGCTGTTGTAGATTAAATTGAGGGCAGAAGAACATTAAGTTGTCACAGAGGCTAAAATAAACAAATGACTTAAACCTAAAAGCTTTAAAGGAATCAAATAATATAATGACCATACTGCTCCATAGTATACATGCTTAGTACTGTTTAACCCTATTGCATAGTTATAGAATTGTTGACTCATAATCATACTTTCATGTGTCATTCAGAAGAGGATTTGTTCCCTTTTAGGTCTGTTTCCTCTCAAGGTTTCTTCCAGGTTGTTTTAGGGAAATTCTAGTGGTGACTGTTGCCTCTGGCTTGCTTATTATGAAGCTATATGTACTGTATATATTTCTGGAAAGCTGCTTTAGGATATTGGGTCTCTTATCAATCTCTCATTTAAAAGTGTGAATGTTGTGTAAGCCAAAAAGAGATATAAAAATATGCCGGATTATTAAAGGCTTTACAAAAATTACAACCGTAAATGACAAAATTCTTGCACCAAACAGCTTATTTGCATTTGTCGATGCCAACAACACTTGATGATAGGACATACAGTACCTCATTTCCTAACTTGAGGACTTGTGGTATTGAGGAGTGTGGTATTACCAGGCCAGATAGAAGCAAACGAACATCTGCTGAAACAGATGGAAAGAGTGGCATCAGTATGGTATTGTGAGGTGTTGTATGTCTTCCAAGCAAGGAAAAGAAAAAGGTTTTTATAGACAACAATGCCTTATCCCCAAATGAGTCTGCCAAGATCTACAGTGCCAGGAAAAATATGTTTCAAATGGAGCTAGAACAAGGAAAATCTGGGGCTCATGCCCGTCTGGGACTGTAAATTATTTAAGAAGTGTAACTTTAAGTCAATATATGTTGTATACATTCATCAGCCACTTAAAAACATTATACAGTACATAGAAGACCTCCCTTTGATCTCAGAATAGCCTTATCTCATCAGAGACTGACAATTGTCCATTTACTTCATTGAATGGACTCCACATGGTCTTAGAGACATTACTTTAAGACTCTTTTAACTCTTTTTGTTATAGTTTAATTATAAGTTGCACATATTTACCAGCTACAGTTTTATGCTGCAAATTTCCCATTCAGCATTTGTATAGTCAGCAAACAATGCTGTTATATTCAGTGGTATTCAGATGACACTGTACAGAAAGAAACTAATGGAACCCACTGTGTGCCAAACAAACATTTAGCACGACATTACCACACCACAACCACTAATCTGAACTGTTGAAACAATGCAAGTTGGGTCCATGGATTAATGGTGTTTACACCACATCTTCATTCTGCATGTCACTGGGGAAATCAAGATTTATTTCTAATTAGATTTCTAATCTAATCTTTAACTCTACATGTTTATTGAGCTTTTGTTCACTGTCACTGAAGAACTGCTGTTCACTACATGCTTTGTTTTACATGCACAATTGCACAAAGGTGTGAAATTTTGTGGGCATTGAGCAACTATTGATATACTGTAATTTACTGGCTAGTATAAAATATATGAACAAAATGTTGGTTATAATTTGTCTAATCAGAATAAATTTATCTGGATATCTTATTAAAAGGTAAAGAAGGTAGTCATAGTGAGCAGTCAATCAGTAATGATGTAGGAACTTGTCTATCCTGTACAAGGCCTCAGACTATAAGAGTAGACATGAGCAGGAGAATGTAGTCTTGCAAATCTTCCTGAAGTCTCCAGAGGTGGAGCGAAATATATGACCCTTCTTTAAGTTGAAGTAAGTTCAACATAGATATCTTAAGAGTTCAAAAATGGTGCAAAAGTGCAAAATGTAAGGAAGGGTTAGGATAAAAGGGAAAAATGGATTTCTATGGTCAAGTCAGTAGGGCTCAGGTGACTGTCAGGAGTCAGAGAGCATGATACTTGTCCATTGTATAGCACATCTAGCATAAGGGTTACCTAACGTTTGGGCAAACAAACCCAAATTGAGATGTGAGATGCATGTTTAGTTAGGTTAAGGTCTTGTGATTGACTTGGCCAGTCTAAATCCATTCAGTTTTCCCCAAATGAAGTCATTGTTTGTTTTGGGTCATTGTCTTGCTTCATGAAAAAATTCCTGTCAATCAGATTGGATGCATTTCTCTTTAAATTGTCTTTCTTTCTCCACATTTTGCTTGGACCCTCAGACCTGGACATGTTGGCAGTTTTGAATGTTTTGAATGTCCTCCACTTGTAGACTGTTTCCCAGACAGTGGAATGGCTGATTTCAAATTCTTTTGAGATCCCTTACCAGACTCATAAGCTGCTACAATCTTCTTCCTGAAGGTCTTAAGACAGCTTTTTCAATCTCACCATGGTGTTCAGTCTCACTTCAATTGTCAGAAGCACACCAAACTAAATGAGCAAGCCTCCTTAAAAATGCTGAGTAACGATGTTCTATTCATGTGTACCTGAGGTGATAAACCTGTGTGTGATTTAAGCCATTTCAAATTCAAATTTCCTATTTGTCACATACATAAACATACACAGTGTGACATGTAGTGAAATGTGTTTTATGACGTCTCCTTATAGTAAAAGTAAATACAAATAGAAAATGTTTGTGCAATAAAGATAAATAAAAAGAAAAATAAACATAGATCTGTAAATGTAGATATAAATGTCAATAAAGATAAATAAAATAAAAACAGATCTGTACAATTGGCAATAAATGTGATTGAATACGGATTAGTATGTTATATATAATTTAGATATATACAAGGCAGATTGTATATTCTATATAAGGTATATAAAAGAGTCCCAAAGTGATGTGTTCAATGTATAGTGTGCAAAAGAACTGTCTGAGATAGTAGGGCCATGTGTGAGTAGTGAGTTTATAGAGACCTGGTTCTAGGTGTTCTGTTGGTTGAGGGCTCAGATGGCCTGTGGGAAGAAGCTCCTTGTCATTCTGTGTTTGCCTTCCCGGCCGCAACAGAGAAAAAGAACCGCAACAGAGAAAAAGAACATTGTTGGGATGGCTGAGGTCCTTCATGATCTTCCTTGCTTTGGTCCAGCACCACTTGCTGTTGATATACTCCAGGTCAGGGAGCTTATTGCGGATGGTATGTTCAGCTGACCACACCACCCTCTGGTGTCCTGCTTAGTCTGTTCCAAAACCAGGCTGTGATGCTTCCCTTCAGGATGCTCTCAATGGTGCATGCGCAGAAGGTCCTTGGCACCCTAGCTAGCAGTTTAAAGTCCCTTAATCATCTGAGGTGGAAAAGATGCTGCCGAGCCGTCTTTACCACAGTGTTGATGTGACAGGACCATGACAGGTTCCTAAGATGAGAACACCTAGGTACCAGAAATTATCCACTCAAAAGGAGATCATTCTGGCACCCTGTCTCCAGGCTTTTAATCTCCTCTAGGTAGACCGTCTGGTTGTTGGAGATGAGGCCCACCACAAAGTTGTCGTCAGCAAACGATGATGTTGCTGGAGATGGAAGTGGCCACACAGTCATGAGTGTACAGTGAGTACAGCATGGGGCTCAATACACAACCTTGGGTGGCTCCAATGATAAGAGTAAGAGGGGGTGTGTGACTAGTCCCAGGACCTCCAATTCTGAGGTGAATGTGGAGGGAAACGTAAATGTTTTCGACAAATTGCATTTTCACATAATTCCCATTTCTGTTGTCCAGGTGGCTCTGGGCGGTGAGGTGAAGGTATGGAGGTATCCTTGGTGGAGCAAACTGAAGGGGGTCCAGTGTGTCAGGTAGTGAGGAAGTAATGAAGTCTCTGATTAGTCTTTCAAAGCACTTCATCAAAACAGAGGTCAGGGATACAGGGCGATAATCATGTTGTGCTCCGTGACTGGAACGCGTTTTCTTCTCCAACTTTCTCAGCATGCATGCAGCATGCACACATGCCATTATCGCTGTTAGTGCCAGTAGTGCTGTAAGCAGCCTCGAAACAAGCATAGAAATTATTTAGTTCTTCTGCCAGAGAAGTGTCCATATTCAGTGCTCTGGAGAATGGTGCTTTGTAGGCTGGGATCGTTCTCAGTCTCTGCCACAGGCTCCTGGAGCCACCGTGTTGGAACAGTGAGGCTAGTTTCTTCTTGTATTGCCACTTCGCCTCCTTCACCACTCTGCACACATTGTAGGATGCAGCTTTCAGTAGGAAAGTAGGAGATGCAGTAGCATGTTCCCGGTGGCGAGCCCCATGTTGTAGACGGCAGAGCCGGATCTCAGAGAGGATGTTTTTATTCACCCACGGCTTTTGATTGGGAATTGTCCTGATGATGTTTTTGTGATCTGTATCATCAGATTCCCGATATATCCCATGACCGCTCCCGTAAACATGTTTATGTCATCAGAGCTGTCCCAGTCTGCATCATCTAGAGCAGAGGTATTCAACTAAAATTTAAAGAGGTCCAGTAAGAGAAAATTTCTTGACACAAAGGTCCGGAAGATCATAATGTCTAACTAGTTAGTGTGATATATATTTAAGTAGCCTAGTAGTTGTATCAACATCTGCAAGCAATCAATACCTGACTGTCAAATCAAATAAATTCAGTACAAGTCAAAAACATTTTGACAATATTTATTGTCACGTAACATAGAACTGAAAATATTTATGATTGTAGATATGAATAAAGTTAAATAAATAAAAGTAGGGCTACATTTCAATATAAGAAAAAATAAATAAAATGTGAAAATTGTGTATGCTTAAATAAAGTGCTTAACCTTCCCTTTTATATCTCAGTGAGAGAACTGAGCTCTAGTTTGGCAGGATGTTAAACCTGGGCTTGAATGGAGTCAGGGCCGTTCTCATACACATGTGGAGGTGCTCATTAGTGACCCTGGAACAGTATTTAGTTTGGATTATGTACATTGTAGAGAAAGCTGCCTCGCAGTTGTATGTAGAGCCAAACATGGTCAGGATGTATAGGGCTACTTCCCTCAGAAGTCGCTGTCTCAGGGACGCTGTCTTCAGATTTGAGTAGTTTGTTCAAAACCTGTATGTTTTGTCTCATAATGGCGTTTCACGTTGTCACTTTTAATATGCGACACACTGGTTTAGTGTGAAGTGTGAACAGAAATCAGTCTCCGTCTCACTCGTCTGTTTCTCTCCCTTTCTCCGTCTCACTCGTCTGTTTTTTCCCTTTCTCCGTCTCACTCGTCTGTTTCTCTCCCTTTCTCCGTCTCACTCGTCTGTTTCTCTCCCATTTCGCCGTCTCACTCGTCTGTTTCTCTTCCTTTGTTTTCTACATGTATCGCTATCTTTCTTTCATGTATAACTTTACTCTAATTCTCTCTCATCTGTCTTGCACTGCTGAGTCACAGGGTTTACTTCAGGAATGCACAGACTTGATTGGTCTGTGCGTTTCCACTACCTTTACCGTAAAGACTGCAAAAGCTGCGCCGGTTAAAATAGAAGCGCTTCGTCAAGTTTTAAATCATAACCTTTTGTTTTGGCTGTAGGTCCAGGTCCGGGTCCGGATTGGACAGCTTCTGGGTCCGGACCCGGACCGTGGTCCGCCTGTTAGTGACCTATGATCTAGAGCATCCTGCAGATTGCGTGACCTCCCTCTGAACTTGGGGTTCCCGTTTTAACCTATGTTTATATTTAGGCATGAGGAAGATGGTGGTGTGGTCCGATTTACCAAAGGGCGGACTGTCTTTGAATGGTGTGTAGCAATGTTCCAGTGTCTGGTTGCTCCTATTGGGGCAGGTGATGTGTTGGTGGAGGTTTGCAAGTGCATGCTTGAGGTTGGCACTGTTAAAATCCCACACCACGATGAGTGCAGCGTCCTTGTGTCGTGTTTGTTGTTAAGTGAGAGACCTAAGGTTGTCAACTTGCTTTCCAAAAACTGAACATTGGCTAACAGGATACTAGGCAGAGCTTGAGTCCAGGTTAATTACATTTTACAGAAAGTTTAAAAAAGTCGTGTCTTCAGTTTTAATTGTTTAGTTGTATTACTTTAATCTCTCAGTATTGTTAAAATTGATGTTAAATATCCACAACCAAATATGTTAAAAACACACAGGCTTTCATAGGGTGTCCTAATTTTTTCACATGACCGTATACATACACACACAAATTATAATGTCACAGCATGGTGCAAAAAAGCTTGTTCATTTTTCTGTTACCTCTAGGTTGGACTATTGTAATGCCTTACTGCCTGGATGTTCCAGTAGGTACATAAGCTCCTGTTGCAGAATTTAAGAGTGAGTTTTCACATCTGACTTGAAGCTTTTTGTGTGCTGATATGGAAAAAATGCTTTTAGTTTAGGAATGCAGTCATTTTTGCTGGGTTCAAATTTATTTTCAACATCTAATGCTAACTTGCTGAGTTAAAAACATGTTCTGGTTTCTTTCATATTTGTACCAAATGCTGGCTTTTCAGATGAACTTAAACTGTGTTATTTTTAACTTGGCAAATTATGTGTGTAGGAGGAAAATTTAGCCATATAGAGTTCTAATGAGCAAGCAAGAGGCAACAGAGGTAAGAAAAACTCTAGGAAAACCCTTGAGTGGAAGCAAACTCAAAAACTTTGGCTGTTGGGCAATGGTCCAGTCAGTAATGGAGGAAGATCATGTTTATCTTCAAATCTACAAAATCAGTCATTACCACAATTGCTGAGGTTTATAATACACAAAATAATCATACAGTATCATACAATGGATATAAAAGGTTTACACACCCCTGTAAAAACAGCAGTTTTTTTATATGTAAAAAATTAAACAAAGATAAATCATAAACGTCTTTCACCATCAATGTGCAATCAGAGACTTAGGAAATAAAGGGGAAAAAATAAATCAACTTGTATTTCTTCCTATTCATGATATTTTATGACAAGATTTCTCAACTTGATAAAAGCCCAAATTTTGGGTGAAGGAAATGAGCCCTAAAGCATGATGTTACCACTTCCATGCTGCACTGCAGGTGTGGTGTTCTTTTCCTTGTTCGCACCAAGCATACATTTAGGAATTATGGAATTATTATACCTTTTGGAATTGGTCTTATAAGACCAACACAAATTCTGCCACCGGGTAAACATCTTGTAAACATGCTTTGTAAACTCTTTGCAGATTATGGTTTCAACTGTTGAATAAAACTAAGAAGATGTGAAGAAAGTTGTACAAAAATCAGAATAATAATTTAAAAAGGAGTCTGAATGATTCATTCTGTATACAGCCACATTCTCACTATAAAAGGGTGTGCAAATTTATGCAATCAGTTTATTTTTATTTCTCCAATTTTCCCTTCAGGTTTCAGATCTTTTTCATTCCATTTTTTATTAGTTTGTTATTATTACATTGAAGGTAAAAAAATGTCCTGGCAATTTATATTGTTTAATTTTTTACATTATATTAATTATGTATTCATAGAAAAAACCCAACATTTTATCAGGGGTGTGTAGACTTTTTAAATGTTCTTCAGGGCAGTTAGGTAATTTTTCTAATGGCAGTAAATCAACAATGAATAACAATCAGATGGTGCAATTATTATTATTATTATTATTATTATTATTATTATTATTATTATTATTATTATTATTAATGCATAAATGAATCCAGGAGGTTCACTAATCTTTGAGTGGAATGGCTCTCAACTCTTAAATCACTCAAATCCTGATATAACTTACAGGAGGTCCGGGAGGTCCAGGCCTGCCTGGTGGACCCTTTATGCCCTACAAAACATATGCAAATAAGGGTTAGCATACTCAAAACATACTTATTCAACACATACATATTCAAAAAACGTACCAATATGCTTTATCATGCTATCCTAGCATGATCCGAGCTGTTCTTATGGACAATTGGTGAATGAAGTAAAGTCCAGTTAAAGCCTTAGACACTATTAATGGTCACTGAATGCATCTCTAGATTAGCAAGATGGCAGTAGATATTCTCTCAAACACAAATATGCATAACTTAGTGTATACACTAAGAAAACACATCACTTTGGCAAATTCGTTTCTAGATTTATGCCTATAGTTCATTAATGAGACAGGGTATCATCACAGGAGTCACATATTTTTAAATGAGATAAAACATTTAGATTGGAGACTGATTTTAAATACTGCTACAGATGAGGTACATCATATTATGCATATTCTGTTACTGTCAGACAACACGTTTCACATTTTAAATACAGCTAAATTATTATAGTTTTACTTAAATAATAAAAAGCATTACACACTATTATATTAATATTCATTAATGATTACATGCTTACAGAGTAAAAATTATAATGGCTTTATCCCAGGAAGAATGCATAATATATGCAAATGTTAAATAAATAAATAAAGTGGGGAGAACCAATTTGAAATAATGTACATTCCTTTATTCCACGTTTCAAATGCTTAAGTCAACAGCAGCAGTGATCGAGAAACAGATAAGTATCCCATGTTAAGCCATAAGATATTGTAAGATTGTAAGCCATGAGCTGATTGTGATAGACTAGCCAACAAGATCTTTGAGAGTATCGATGCTCTGTATTTAAAATTAAGATGACTCGTTGATATTTGGTCAAGATTGCTTATTGTCTAAATATATCCTAATTCTGCTACAGGTTATAGGTAACAGTCAGGATAGTGTGTAAGAGCACTTACAGCCTGCCTCACAGCCTTTTTGGGTAGGATACTACAACCTTTGTGCACATTGATTTGAGAATTCCTTTAATTTGTTAACACAGACAGACATGTGCGTGCCACATTAAAGCCTGGGGGTGGATAAGTGATGGCTTGGGTTTCAATATCATGGCATTCATTAAGCCTGCTTCTTGTGCTCAATGGGTGTGTCACTGTCAGGAACATGTGAAACATTCTGGAGGACCATGTGCACCCAGTGGTTCAAAAAGTGTAAGCTGAAGGTGAGACCGTGTAAAAGGATGATAATGCACCAATACAAACAGCAAGACTGGTGACAGAGTGGAAAAAGTGAAAAAGTAATAAGTGAAAGTAAAAGTGAAATCGAAGATCTCCCAGATCAGAATATTATTAAGAGATTTTGGGATGTTTTTGAAGAACATGAAATATTTTCCTCCACCAGCATCATGTAGTGACTGGGACAATGTGTAGGACTTGTACCTTTCATTCTCATAACAGATTAATGCTTTATTGGCCACAAAAGTCTGTATACTATACTAATAAATGATTGTGGTTTACAACCAGATGAGAGAGGGAAAATCAAGGCAAGCAGTAGGTCGACAAACAGATCCACTTGGAGGCAAACAGATCCACTTCTGCACGGCCAAATATCTTCCAAATTCATCCCACTGCGTGAGGGTGGAGACACCACTCCCCGGGCCTCAGCACCTGCCTCAACAGGAAGTCTGCCTCCTGATTTAAATGCCCTGGGATGAAAATCGCTCTCCGCAAAAGAAACCTGGTCTTTGCCCAGAGCCAAATTTGCTGTGCCAACCTGAACAGGGGGTGCAATTCAATTTTCAATTCAATTTATTTGTATAGCGCAATTTTATCAATTATGTCTCAAAGCAGCTTTAGAGAAGTATGGAAAGAGAATAGAGAGAAAAAGAAATAAATATATAGAATTTAAAAAAGAAGCACAGACTTCCCTGATGATATAGGACATCACCGCAGTGCTGTCTGTGCGCACTAAAACATGGCAGCCGCTAGTTGTGGGAGAAAGTGTTTCAATGCTAGAAACATGGACCTCAACTCCAGGCAATTTATGTGCCATCAAAGTTAAGGGCCCTCCCATAGACCCTGGGTCGGGCGGCCATCCAAGGCTGCTCACCAACCCAAAAGTGAGGCATCCATAACAAGAGTCCTGCAATGGTGACATGCCCCAAGAAGCCAGGAACCAAGGTCTTTTCTACATAAGAAGGGTACAAAGCCCACGGCACATAACCCTTATAAACCTGAGAGGATGTCTGTGAGGATAAAAGCCCTCAACCCTGAGCCACAACTGGAATGGGCTCATGTGAAACGAGCCAAAGGGAGAACGTTGGTTGCTGCCGACATGGGGCTGAGCACCCTCTGTGCCTCGGCAGCAGAGAGGCTTCAGCCTAGCCGAATAGCTTTCACGGCTGACAAGAGGGAAGCCACCCGAGCAGGGGACAGATGAGTCCCAAACTACCCCCCAGTGTCCATGCACTTTGTAAATATGGTGTAAGTGCTAGGCCAAAATGCAGAACACAATAATACTCCGCTTTGCCCCCAAAAGCAAATCTGAGGAACTTCCTGTGCTCTGACAAAATGTGAAAATAAGCGTCACAAACCAGTTCTTGGACCTGATCTGGGTCACAATAACCTTGAGCATGAGCATCTTGAACTTGGCCCACAGGTCCAAAATTGAAAAAACTAAATCCAACAATTTCTAAACAAAAAAGTTCAATGAAATTCAATATTAAATATCAAATATTCAATAAACAGGCCTTTCATTGGCTTAAACCGTTTTTATACTATATATGTATTATAAATACCTGTGGAAAAATTCAGTTTAACTTTTTTAGTTGTTTGCAATTATTCTGTGTAGATTACTTTACATAAGCTGTTTTTAAATGTAAAATAAAATTAAATTAAATATGCAGTATAAATAAAATGTAATTCTCGTCTGTTTTATCCAAAATTAATAAATATTGTTTAAAATGTATTTAGCCATAATCTAGTTTCTACCAAATAAATTTCATATCTTTAGCATAGCAACATATTAGCAACATAAATTAGCAACATAAATGTATTATTCAGATTTAAAATATTTGGGCCTGCTTACCTGTTCTCCCTTGAGTCCAGCTGTGCCTGAAATTCCTGGTCTACCAATGGGACCCTGAAGAAACAGATATATTTGTTTAAGTAATGTTGAGTTTAGCTAAATAGCTGATATTCCAGAGAACATATATGAAGGAAAATAATAGTTAAGAATACCTGAACACTTACATCCAGCCTTTCAATCTGTTAATATTCTGACTGAGACCTTATTGGAACAAAAATTCATATATACATTCCCCTCCAAAAAAGTGAAATAGCAAGGCCAATTCTTTTGCTTTTGTTTTTATACACTGAGGGTTTACCTTTACATATGAAGATCAGACCACATATTTTGAGCTTTCATTTCCTTATATGTATATCTACATTGTATACGTGTTACAATACTTAAACCATGAAACCCACTCATTTTCCGAATAATATTGAAAACAATTACTGACAGTTTCTTGCTGCTGAGATGTGCCATGATAAGTCACTGTTTTAATAATTAATAGTTCTAAATAGTGTCTTCATTTGAGCCACTATGTTTGTTTAAAACATCATGAAGACATGTGCTATCTATGGGAGAAAAGCAAGCCATTTTGAACATGAGAAACGACAGAAAATTGATCAGTGCCACTGCATTGGACTGTAAGATAGGTTTTGTGTTTTGTCTTGTGTTCGGTTTTCTAGAGGCAGAGGATCCAAATGCAAGTAAAGATTTTAATGAACACAACACAAAATAAACCTAGGCAAGGCAATGACAAAACAAGACGAGAACCATGATCACACTCAACAGTCATAAAGGGACAACAATCGACAAAGCAACATGGCAAACAAACCGGGTTAAATACACACAGGGAACCAATGACAAAAAAGAGCAGGAACACGTGACTACATCAACCAATAAGAACATGACACATACACAAGGCAGGAGGACATGGGGGCAAGGGAAGAAAGACACAAGAAACAGGTATCAAAATAAAAGTCATAGAAAACCAAACACAAAACAAAACACAAAACCTATGTTACATGGACATAGCCTTCAAAAATGTTGAATGCCCTGAAAGAGAAAAAGACACCCCTGATGTACTAACAAGCAAAAAAATAAGTCTGAGAGCAAAATTAGCCAAAACACAAGATACAAATTCTCTTCAGCAGTAATATTCAGAAGGCTAGTTTGGAATTTGGAAAGAAATATAGATATGAACCACAAAAGTTCTTGAACCAAGATTGACCAAGAAATGATGGAAATGTCAGAAAGGTTGTATATTTCCCTACCGGAACATTTGTGGGCATTCCAGCAGCTTGTGTGTTCTGTGCCATATGTTTTTGTTTATTTTGTGTCTCCACGTGTGATTGCCCCTGCCCAATCCTTAGTCCCTTCCCACTTCTGCACACCTGTTCCTATTCCTGTATCATTACTACATCCCCTATTAATATCGGTTGTGTTGCGTTTAGTTTTTGTATAGTCCTTGTCATAGCTTGCCCTACTTATATGACTGTTTTTTGTTTTGTATTTAGTTGCCTTAGATTTTTTCCAGTGTTTTCTGTGAGTCAATTTCATTATTTTATTAAAGCTCCTGGTTTTGCTATCCAAGCATTTGTGTCTGTTTTTTCCCGATGAAGGCATCCCCTTTTCTGACAGAAAAGGCCAAATTTGGAGAATACAGCTCATCGGTCAAGCATGTTCGTAGTAATGTATGGAAGCTGGGGTGTGGTTGAACAAAGTTTGGTGTATGGAGAGTGGAGCAGAGGAAGGTAAGAGATTAGACAGCTGTATTCAATTGTACTAATGACTTTTCCTCTTTTGCAGTAATGGGGTGAGAGAAGTGAGAGCCGAGAGAGAGCTCAGCACAGAAAGCATGAATGTGCCTGTATGTATATGTAGCTGAAAAGTGAAAATAAAAATAAATCACTTTTTGAGGTCTCAAGCCTGTCTCCCATTTCTTCTTTCCCGAACAAAAATATTGTTCTCTAAGTCATAGATCAAACATCAGGAAATAAAAAAGCTGAAATTCTGATCTTTGTCTTTCATTCAGCTTTTAACCCCAAAATGAAATGTCTTGATTATATAGCAAAAATGTCTCTGGTTACGTATGTAACCTGGTTCCCTCAGAAAGGAATGAGATACTCTACAGTATGTTGGCTTGATGCTATGGGAGTGCCCTATGAGACCGGTGTTTCAGGGTGAAAGCAGAGTGTGAAAGCTACTGCTCTTGAGCCAGAACTGGAAGGTCTCGTGCAGCAGCCCCAAAGGAATAGTCAAGTCAAGAAGCTTTTATTGTCATTTCAACCATATATAGCTGTTGCAGTACACAGTGAAATGAGACAACGTTTCTCCAGGATCATGGTGCTACATAAAACAAAGAGAGGGCTAAGGACTTGTAAGTAGTCTTAGCCACATAAAGTGCAACTGTGCAACCTGGTGCAAACAGTGCAGGACAAGACAGACAAGACAGTGCAGACAAAAAGTTACAAGACAATACAAAAAGTACAAAAAATACAATACACAAAAGACAATAAACAGTAAACAGAAATGCCGACCAGTGTAAATACTGTATGTGAATACTGAATGTTCAAACAATATTTTGTGCAGTAATACTAGAATGAACACAGTTTCTTAGCAGCAGGTCCTTGAGATAATGTATACAATTGTGCAAAAACAGGAAAAGACTGAAATATTGTATAGTATGTGCAAAATGACTGAGATATTGTACAGTATTGTACAGCATGTAAACAGTTTGATGTGTCAGTGTGTGTGTTTGGTGTAGGTCTGTGCAGTCCATACAGATGATGTGAGTGTGTTTGTTGTGCTCAGTACAGTTCAGTTCAGTTATTGAGAAGTCTGATGGCTTGTGGGAAGAAACTGTTACACAGTCTGGTCGTGAGGGCCCGAATGCTTAGGTACCTTTTCCAGACGGCAGGAGGGTGAAGAGTGTGTGTGAGGGATGTGTGGGGTCATCCACAATGCTGTTGGCTTTGCGGATGCAGCGTGTGGTGTAAGTGTCCATGATTGAGGGAAGAGAGACCCCAATGATCTTCTCAGCTGTCCTCACTATCTGCTGCAGGGTTTTGCGATCCAAGATCGTACAGTTCCCAAACCAGACAGTGATGCAGCTGCTCAGAATACTCTCAATGGTCCCTCTGTAGAACATGGACAGGATGGGGTGAGGGAGATGTGCCTTTCTCAGCCTTCGTAGGAAATAGAGATGCTGCTTTCTTGGTAATAGAGCTGGTGTTGAGTGACTGTATGAGGTTCTTGCTAGATGAACACCAAGAAATCTGTTGCTCTTGACGATCTCTATGGATGATCTGTCGATGTTCAGCGGAGAGTGGACGCTCTGTGCTCTTCTGAAGTCAACAACCATCTCTTTAGTTTTAAAATATATGAATAACAATGGCTGATGCTGCTTGGAGACCCAGAAGTCTAGTCTCAAAGTCTACAGAACTCTAAAGTCTTTGCCTGATGCTGTTCATAGCAGCAAGGATTGAGTCTCTCTATGCAGGAGGCAACTGAACCTGCATCATGTCAAAATCCCATACTACCCTTAGAAAATTGGTTCTCAGAGTGGGGGATAGCCAACTCTTCTTGAGGTAACACCTGATGTGGTATGCTATGTTGTTGGCTACAGACTTGCGGACCTCAAATTTCTGACTAATATGTGCCACTGTATTCAAACAAACATCAAGCTGCATGGAGGTTGTTTTAGAGCCTTTAAACAGGCAGACTAGCTGATTACAAGTTTAAAGACACCTCTGATGCTAATTACAGGACACACTTTAGTTTATTTTAGTTTATGTCCCTCTAGTCAAATTATTTTCAGTTATTTTCAGTTTCAAGTTATTTCAGTGACCATTGTGGTTTTTTTCTTTAATGGAAGGGTACCAACAATATTGTTTGTGTTTTTTGACAAAATTGGCTGGTGAGCAAAGATTAGGCATTCCTGGTCCCTGAATCACTCTAGGTGTCAGGGTTAGCAGAACTGCACTCTGAGAGTGTAGAGTGAGGTTGAATACACAATGTAATGGTGTACTCAGACCCACTCCACTCAGGTCTGCTCTCAGGGACATGTGATCGCAAACATGTGGTCTTCTTTTTAGTGACCCTTGCGGAGATCACAGTACTCAGATCAATCCTCCCCAAGAAAACTCAGACAGCTGAGTTTATCTGCAATAGGAGGCACCCAGGGGAAGGCTTGGTCCTTCTATATCCCTATAAAGTTGTGCTACAAATACCTCTTCATGACAACCATAACAGATAAATAGCCTGAGCCATTTCCTAAGTGGCACAAAAAGCTAAATCTGTGGCTTGACAAGTTTATCCACTACCTCAAACCTGGGTTTTCACCCAGGTCTTTGTCTAGGTCAGAACTATACACACTTCCACTTGACTATATTCAGCTATAAAAAAGACATTATTTATAATCACACTCTTCTGTGTCATCCCAATGAAATAAAAAAGGTGATTCAGTTATTTGTTTAGGGGCTCATGAATCTTTGTTATTTATCTAATGTGTCTGATTCTACTTTATTTATATAGTATAGTATTTATTTATATTTTATATTTCATTTCATATTCTGGAGGGAAAAGTTTAGCCATGATTTATATTGGTATAGTTTTTTGACATCACAAAATCCTGACATTGTAATAGGAGTATGTAGACTTTTGCATTTATGCTGTATTGAATTGTTACGACTACATTTTGTGCATGTGCATTTGAATCTTGATGTGCCTAACCAAGCCTGGTTCAAAAACATTGATCTCAAGGAACAAATTTTATTACAAAATTTAAACAAAAGAGAATGTGATGGGTATCAAACAAAGCAGGGTGCTCTGTTGTGAAAAATAATGCAAACATTATTAATGCATCTGCTTTACCACTGGATAATGTGTACATTTTCTGATATTGTAATTTTATAACCAGGGCATACTCACTGATTTCTTAGACAGGAAGTAAGTATTAATTTTTAGACTGAAATAAATTGTCAACAATGAGCAAATGTTAAAGAATAAAATGAGAAACCCCCTGACTTAAAATATTTGTTTTTCTCAAAACCAACAGTATTTACTGTCTTCATCTTTAATTAAAAATACTCATGCAGCTACTTACTGGAGGGCCACTTCGACCTGTTTCCCCCTTGATTCCTGGCACACCTGGAGGACCCTAGGTATATACATGAAATGAACATTATTACTTCATTCACAAAATCCCTAATTCATTTGATCCAGCCACTATAATCATCTTGCAAACTCACCTCATCTCCTTTGTCTCCGGCTAGGCCAGGAAACCCCCTTTCTCCCTTCACGCCCTGCAAGTTTTTGTCACAGAGTTTTCATATAATCTATAGCTTAATCTCAGATGCTAAAATAATATTGCCTGTGTGCAAAATTCAACATAAATGACAAATATTTGTTTAATAAGAAGTCAAGTCAAGAAGTCATATATAGCTGTTGCAATACACAGTGAAAAGAGACAATGTTTCTCCAGGACCATGGTGCTATGTAAAACAAAAACAGAGCTAAGAACTTAAGTAACTGTCATAGCCACATAAATTGCCTCTGTGCAACCTGGTGCAAACAATGCAAGAAAAGACAAAAAGACAGGACAAAAAGTGCAGGACAAAAGATTAGTCGATAAGTCCTCTCCGTGTGGCTGACAGAGTGCCTGCCAGTCTGTAACCTCAAAGCAGGCCTGAAGTTCCTCATAAGCCTTATCCGTCCATCTCCTTCCTCATGGTTCTGGTGGTCACAGGCTTGCCCTTAACCAGAGGTATATAAAAGGAGTTGAGGTGCACCAGGTTATGACCTGCCCAGTGGGAGGGGAGACAAGCTGTATTCATTACCTACATTTGCATACATTAAGTCAAGGGTACTCTCCTCTCTGGTCAGATATTGTTGGCAATGTTTTGTTCGTAGTGACGTGTTTGATGTCGCCTGAGATGGTGGAGGGCACTTGTATGTCTTTGTATGAAGTTGTGAATAATGCTGCTTGCTGACGTCAGGTTGGCTGAAAGCTGTACAGGTACAATGATGGCATGTGAAATCACTTTCAAAATCTGCTTTTTAACCATTATACTGTATGGCTAGGATTGCACTTCTTGTTTCTTGTTAACAAGAATGGCAATCCCCCCTCCTTTTCTCTGACCACTCTCAGTGCCATCCTGGATGGGCCGAACAGTCTTAAAGCTCTTGATGGAGACATTTTGATCTGGTTTGTCCTAGTGCAACCATGTCCCTATAAACCACATGAAACTACATTCACTGACATCTAACTAGCCCTAAATGTCCTAGTAATATTGGATGCTCACTCCAAATGGCTGAAGGTGTGTATGATGGACTCAACTATCTCTGCAAAACCAATCAGTTGCTGAGAAAATTGTTTAGTTACTATGGACTCCCCAAAGTGCTGGTTAGTGAAAATGGGTCTGAATTCACCTCAGTTGAGTTCCATACTTTTTCATAAGGCTAATGGAGGGACACATGTATGTTCTGCACCTTTTCTCCCATCTACTAATGGCTTAGTGGAACACATAGTTCAGATGTTTAAGTGGGTGCTACATTGTTTAATGGAGTCAACTTCAATTCAACAAAGGCTGGACACTTTCCAACTGACATACTGGGACACCACACATGCCACAACCAACAAATCAGCCAGCATGCTTTTTCTGCAGCACAGGTTCTTATCTTGTCCAAGTACAGGTTATAGAGCCTGATAAAGGTGTGTGGAGAGGACCAACCTGCTGCAGCACAAATATCTTCAAGGGGGACACCCCTGGCCAAGGCACTGGACGAGACAATACTCCTAGTGGAGTGAGCCCTGATGCCGAGAGTCGAGGCAAGACCGTGCACCTCATAGGCTTGAGCTAATGGCCTCCACCACCCAGTGCGCCAGGGGTTGCTTGGAAACCGGATTACCCTTATTCCGGCCCCCAAAATAGACAAAAAGGGCGGAGGAGTTACTCCATGAGCTAGAGCGCTGGACATAAGTCCTCAAGGCCCTTACTGGGCAAAGCAAATGCAGCCTCTCCTGTTCCGCCAACTCATGGAGGACAGTAGGGCAGGACAGCCAGCCGTTCTGGGCACCTTAGGGACATATCCTGCCCTGGGGTGCAGAATAGCCATGGACATGCCAGGGGAAAAAATTCTAGGCAGGGTTGACAAGGCCTGCAAATTCCTCACTCTTTTGAGAGAGGCCAAGGCTAGGAGCAGAGCCAACTTCAGGGTCAGAAACTTCTCAGCGGCTGACTCCATGGGCTCAACGGGGCCTTCCAGCAGCCTCTCCAGGACCACAGAGAGGTCCCAGAAAGGAAGGCGAGGTCTGCAGAAAGGCATCAGCGGCCTGACACCAAGCAGAAAGCGAGAGACCAGAGGGTGCCTACCAAAGGAGGCCCCGAGGACAGGCTCATAGTTCGAAGCAATGGCGGCCACATACACCTTTAAAGTAGATATCGACAGGCCCCGAGAAAAACAAGACTGCAGGAACTCCAGCACTGTAATGACCGGGCAGTGAACTGGATCCTGACAATGTTCATCACACCAGAGGTGAAAAAGCCTCTGGTGTGATGAACACTGTCAGGATCCAGGCCTGTCCCAGAGAAAAACAAGACTGCAGGAACTCCAGCACTGTACCGACCGGGCAGTGAACTGGATCCTGACAGTGTTCATCACACCAGAGGCGAAAAAGCCTCCACTTCAGAGCATATAGCTTCCTAGTGGAGGGAGCCCTAGCATTCAGTAGAGTCTCGGTCACCTCAGATGAGAGGCCTGACTCTGGGGACTGGTCCCCCTCAGGGGCCAGACCAAAGCTTCCACACCTCGGGGCAGGGGTGTAGCATTGCCCCCTGCACCTGAGAGAGGAGATCCTCCCTGATGGGAACCTCCCATGGAGTGCCGTTCAGGAGGGATGCTAGGACCATGAATCAACTTGAGAGGGCCAACGAGGGGCAACTAGGAGAAGGTTGACCCGGTCGTGGCACACTCTGGCTAGGACTTGTGAGAGCAGAGCTACTGGGGGGAAGGCATACAGACAGAGGTGCAGATCATCAGAACCTCTATACCAAAGCATCCAGGCCCAAAGGGGACATATGAGAGAGGGAAAGCCACGGCGGACAGAGGGTCGACTCCTTGGAGGTGAACAGATCCACTTCCGCCAGCCAAAAATCTGCCAAATTCGCTCCACCACGTTGGGGTGGAGACGTCCCTTCCCGGGCCTCAGCACCTGCCTTGACAGAAAGTCTGCCTCCCAATTTACATACCCTGGAATGAAAATCGCTCTCAGCAAAAGGAACCTGGTCTCTGCCCAAAGCAGAATCTGCTGTGCCAACCTGAAAAGGGGGCGCAAACGCAGACCGCCCTGATGATTGATATAGGAAACCACCGTAGTGCTGTCTGTCCGTACTAAGACATGGTAGCCCCTGAGGTGTGGAAGAAAGTATTTCAATGCTAGAAACACAGCACTCATCTCCAGGCAGTTTATGTGCCATGAGAGATAGGGGCCCTCCCATAGACCCTGGGCAGGATGACCATCCAAGGCCGCTCCCCAGCCTGAAAGTGAGACCTCCGTCGAAAGAGTCCTGCAACGGTGACATGCCCCTAGAGTGGGACCCAAGGTCAGGAACCGGGGTCTTTTCCACATAAGAAGGGTACGAAGCCCATGATGCGTAACCCTTATAACCCTGAGGGGATGTCTGCGAGGATGAAAGCCCGCACCCCTTAGGCAGAGCTGGAATGGCCTCAAGTGAAGAAGACCCAAAGTGATAACGTTGGCTGCTGCCGACATGAGGCCGAGCACCCTCTGTGCCTCGGCGACAGAGAGGCCTCGGCCTAGCCGAATAGCTTTCACTGGTGACAAGATGGAAGCCAACCAAGCGGGAGACAGATGTGGCCGCATCGTGGTGGAGTCCCAAACTACCCCAGAAAGGTGGTTCTCTGAGAAGGAGAAAGAACAACCTGAGGCCTAGAAACCTCATATGGGCAAGCACAGCATCTTGATGACTGGCCCCCATAGCCTCCGACTGGGCCAGAATGAGCCCCAATGGTTGCCCTGGAGACCCAATGGTGCCAGGGCAGCGTCCATGCACTTTGTAAATGTGCGTGGTGAAAGGGCTAGGCCAAAATGGAGAACACAATACTAGTACACTTCACGCCCAAAGGTGAACCTGAGGAACTTCCTGTGCTCTGGCAGAATGCCTATGTGAAAATAAGCACCCTCGAGGTCGATCGTCACAAACCAGTCTTTGGACCTGATCTGGGACACGATAACCTTGAGCGTGAGCATCCTGAACCTGTAAGTCTTCAGAGTACAGTTCAGAGCCCGCAGGTCCAAAATCGGACACAGCCCCCCGTCCTTCTTGGGAACAATGAAATATCTGTAAAGCTTGAGTCCCGCTCAGGGAGGGGAACATACTCTATGGCCCCTTTCCTCAGGAGCAAGAGAAGTTCCTCTTGGAGGAACACCGCCTGGTGCCTGCCAATGATCGTGGGCAAGACAAGCAGAAAACAGGAGGAGAACTGGATCCTGAAGCCTTTTCTACAGTACCCAGGACCCACTGAGACACACCTGGCAGAAGTTTCCACGCTGCCTGGTTGTCTGATAGTGGTGTCAACCTCGAGCAGACCTCCCGGGTGCCCTGAAACAGCGCACTGGCAGGTGCTAACCCAGGAAGATCCGTGCAAGGAAGGGGAGCAGGCACAGACCCTACTGCTCCCCGAAACCCCGGAGGCGGCGGGGCAGGCAGTAGGGGGAGCCTTCCTGAATGGGATGCTCCTAGGAACCCCAGCCCTCAGGCATTGGTTCTGGGCCCGGGTATGCCAATCGGCCTCCCTAGTCTTAGACTGGGGGGGCACAGGCTGCCACACTAACCCTCCTTACTGCCCTGAGTGAGCTAAGAAGGGGTTAGGTGTGGCTGGAAGATGACCCAGGCTGCTCGCCACGACAAGGGAGAAACTCCCTGAACGCCGCCGACTGGCATATTACCTCCTGGTGCATCTCTTAAAATGCTTAGATTGCAACATATTATTGTTTTTCTAGCTTTCCCTAATTTATATATATCCAACTGACCTGGGACTCCACGTTGCTGGCTGAGCCTTGCTAATATCCTGGGAGGGCCGCTGTATTATTCTCCTGCCGTCCTCCTCTTGCTACCGGGTTGTGGAGCCTGGTTCTCTGCCCAACCGCCCCTACAGGAAGGACTCAGTTTTCTGCCTTCCAAAGTTCTGGTTTTTTGCTTTAAGTGAGTGAGGAAATAAATACCTCATTTCTTGTTATCTCTCACACCGCCTCTGTGCCCTTTTTTTTCCGTGTCCCATCTCTCGAAGAGCCCTACACTGGTGGAGAATGCGGGCAGCGGACACGGAAGCAGCACCGGAGCCCTCTGTGGGGCAGGTGCTGCAACATCTCATGCAGACCAGTCTCCATCAGCACGAAGTCACCCAGGAGCTGGCCAAGAGTGTCAAGAAGGCCACAGAGGAGCTATTGGAACTTCGGCGAGGGCCCCCCGCCGCATCAATTCCCCTCCCTGATCCCGGCCATGACGCTCTGCGCAGGCTCACAAAACTCGGCGCCGGAGATGATGTGGAGGCGTTCCTGGATACCTTCGAGCGCACCGCAGACCGGGAGGGTTGGCCCAAGCGAGACTGGGCCGATGCCCTAGCCCCATTGCTCAGTGGAGATGCCCAATTGGCGTATTACGCGTTGGATCCAGGAAACGCTCGAGACTATGAAACGGTGAAAGAGGAAATTCTTGTCCGCTGTGGTCGATCCCATGTCACGGCAGCCGGAGATTTCCATAGGTGGCGGTATGATCCAACTAGCAATCCTCGCCCCCAGATGGATGAACTGCTGCGTATCACCCGGCGCTGGTTGCAGAGTGATCGACTAACGGCCAAAGAGGTCACGGAAAGAGTGGCCATGGACCGGTTCCTACGAGCGCTGCCGGCCGAAGAGCGGAAGGCTGTTGGGCTGAAGGGCCCAGAGGACACCAAGGACCTTCTGAACACCCTGGAACATGCCAAGGCCACCCTAGAAATGGGTCGGGATGCTCGAAGAGACTTCCAGGCCAGCGCCCGCCACCCCCAGCCCCGACAACAGCCAGTGTCCGAACGAATCTGGGAGAGGAGACCTCTGGATAGCCGCCCCACCCTGGGACCGGTTGATGAGCCTATGCCCACCGAACCGGACCTCAGAGCCCCAACTCAGGCCCCCAAACAATGGCTCGCGAGTTGTGGCCTACACACCCCCACCATTCCAAAGGGGGCCCGCCTTACCGTGGAGGTAAATGGCCGCCCGGTGTCGGCGCTCCTGGATTCGGGGAGTACAGTCACGCTGGCCCGGCCCACTGTACTCCCTGCCCCCATAAAGTCGGTGGGGACTCTCGCGGTCTCGTGTGTCCATGGCGATGCCCGTTCTGTCCCTACCGCACAGGTCAAGATCCGTAGCAAAGTAGGAGAGTGGCCACTCCTCATCGGACTTATCCCAGATCTCCCGGTCCCCCTCCTACTGGGACACGACTGGCCGGGGTTTGCTGCCGCCCTGAAGGCCACTGCCAAGGTATATATATATATATATATATATATATATATATATATATATATATATATATATATATATATATTTATATATATATATATTTTTTTTTTTTCTCTCCCTGCACTAGACAGACAGGACAAACAATTGACACACAAACAGAGCACTTCTTGAAGACAAAGAAGCTGGAGTAATGTGATGTAGATGCCCTTATATGGACTTACTGGCGCGTAATCACTTCGTCACATGTCCTTCCCAAGCCATTAAATTGGCGTGTTTGCACACAGAGCTTCAGACACAACTTCCTCACAGAAGTGTTCCCATAGCGTCAGCCCTGACACAGCGTTGAGTTCCCTCGAAAGGGAACCTTGTTGTCAGGATCACAAAAACTGGAGATTTAAAGCCTTGAACTGTCCAGACTCCCATAATAGCCTCAGATTATTATTATACTTGCCAAACACAAGTGAAACTTGATGTATATTTCTGCTGTTGTCAAGAGCTTTGTGTCCTTTAGCCATAGAGTTGGGGAGGACTCTGTAGATGTGAGCTGCATGCTTATTTTTCATAGCTCTGCCCAACAGATTTCACTGTGCCACTGCACCAGCTAACAGGGAGCAGTGGACATAAGACCAACCATGTTTTTTGCCTACTCTACAGCATGGTACATGATATTTCCAAATACTTTGGCCAGCACCCAGACAACAGGAGCTAGAGTTGGTTGTTTCATATACACCAGGCCACAGCACAAACACTTGCTAGAATTGCTAGAAATAAACATCAAGTTTTGATGAGCTGTGCATTCTGATATGCTTTTCTGCTCACCATGCTTGAAAAGAAAATGCTTATTTGAATCAATATAGACTTCCTGTCAGCTCACAGCAGTCCAGTCATTGTCCTCTCATCTCTTTCACTCCACATGTATTATGCATTTTATTGTTTTCCAGGGGACTGCTCAGCAGTTTCAGTAACACTTAAATCAATATATTTCCAAATATGCATGCATTGATTATAGTGAGAGATTATAGTCAAAGCACTAGAAAACAGACAATAATATCACATATGGTCATATTATACCTTAGGACCCTCTTTTCCTGGGTTACCAACTGGACCTCTCAGACCCTGATCACCCTATAAAACAAAACACATAGTAAATATGATTTTTATTTGCCTAAATTTTATTTACCTTTCAAACAAAGACTCTTAAGGATTTTGTATTTATGTTAATTATAAAAGATGTGTCAGTGTAATTATTTTCTCTTTGCTCTTAGTCTCTTACTTTGACCCCTTGAATGCCATCTCCACCAGAAGCTCCACGTGCTCCCTTCTCCCCTTTCTGTCCAGGTAATCCTGGTATTCTGGTCTGGCACAAACTGCAGGCATTCTATAGCACAATAAACTTGTGAACACACACAAACCACAAGCTAGATAAGTAATTTTATACACTGAATGGTGTGGTACTTCACAATGTTTGCTCACAAACAGTTTCTCAGTGGAATACCTTATTCATCACTTGTAATTATTTATAACTGCATGGGCTTTCTTTCCCTTCTTTCCTTCGGCCATGGTACCCATGACAAGTAAAAGTTGTATCTGGACTATTAATTTATTAATTTATTGATTATAATAATTTAATTATTAATTTACTGATAGTTGCTTGTTACAGAAGTACAATATAAAACATCCTGGGAAAGAAAGGTCTTACTTTAAACAGACTTTTGAAAAAAATATTCGTATATAAGTTGACTTAAGTTTTTGCCAGTTCTTTTAGGGGAGCCTTGGAAGTTATAATTCATTCATCATTCATCTTCTACCGCTTATCCGAACTACCTCGGGTCACAGGGAGCCTGTGCCTATCTCAGGCGTCATTGGGCATCAAGGCAGGATACACCCTGGACGGAGTGCCAACCCATCGCAGGGCACACACACACACTCATTCACTGGAAGTTATAATATTTTCTGTAAATTCATTAAACTTTAGAGATCAGCAAAAGTGCTGCCGTTACACATTTTTTTACAATTCACATTTCTCCCCCCATTTTTATGTTTGATATGAACATTAACTAGGCTTGCGTCTTAGTGATCCACCTTCTTAGTTAGTTCGATACTTCATTTTGAGCACAATGTTTCAGGGACCCAAACAGCTCAAGATCACCAGACTGGTACCTCTCTCATCAGATCACTTGGCAGCATATATTGAGATCTAGGAAACCCCCCATTCGGAAAATGTAAGCAATGACTTGAAGTCTCTTCCTATCATGGTGCAAAAAGCACCACCTGGACCCAGCTCCCCTTAAAGTGTTTGTTGCTGCTACATCTGCTAGCCACACACATCCATGAAGCCTCCATGAAGAGGCACCCTTGGTTGGTCTTTTTTAGGCCATCTCCTCCTACCTGGATTTCACTCATGGGATGGTTAAAGCTACTCTGCTCCCCATACCGTGTTACACCCTGAAGGTGCTCTTATCAACTAGCCAGCTAGTCATCCTGAATGCCTTCTTTCCTCTGGCTAATGTGTCTCCAGAGCAAGAAAATCTGCAGTTACTATGCCCAGTTCAGATGCTTAGGGCCTATGAACACTGTTCCTCTCAACTTTTCATCTGCGTTGGTGGCCACAACAGGGGTGATCCTATTACCGTTCAACAAGGTGTGTGAAATGGCTTCAACTTATCAGGGCCCATTACACTAGGAGTGTAGCATTGTCCAACTCCTGCATTGCCTCTTCTGCATGCAGCAGTGCCTATGCAAGTACACATGGCCCTGTGGGGCAGGCATTTTTTCTTGTATGGCAGCATTGGTATTGCCATAGGGGAGACAACAGACCACCTCCAACTACTACCGTCTGCCTACTATGAACTTCCTTGTAAAGAATGGCCTATTATATTACCATGAAGAGGGAGCCCTGCATCCTGTTGCTCATACCATGACCCCGTACGACCCTTCTCCTGCTCCTGTCCTATACACACCCACTAGAGGGACATCTAGGCCGAAGAAAAGCTGTGGGAATGGTTCACCTAGCCAGGTATGAACAGTGAAGTTTTTGGCATTCTGCAGAGCACCTCTCATTCCCCTCTCGATCATCTGTATTTGTATCTGTATCTGTATGGGCCATTACCAAAGTCAGCCCTTGGTCACAAATACATCCTGGTCATTGTGGAGTATGCCACCTGATACCCCAATGGCAATCCCATTTCGGAAAGCCACCTCCCGGAACATTGCCAGGGAGCTCCTCACACACTTCAGCTTGGGCGAAATCCTGAAAGACATCCAACCGACCAACCCAACTCATGGAGTTCCGGCCCAGCAAACAGGTGACGTTACTGGTCCTCAATGCTGCTTGCAAACTCCTGGAGAAATGGCAGGTCCCATAAATCAGTCATCAAGAGGGTGAGACCTGTGAACTACAGGCTGCTACAGCCAGGTAAGTGTGCAGATGTACCTTCAGATGTGACACACAAATCTATCACATTAACATCCTGAAAAAGTGAATCCTTGGTGTGTTGTGTCTGCATTTGCTTCTCCCATAACAGATCCCCAAGAGCACAATCCCCCTGTGCAATAACTTCTGGGGGCTCAATCAGATTTCGGAGTTTGACAGCTAGATCCTTCTACGAATGGACGATCTCGTGGAGCGTGTGTGGAAGGGTCATTTCCAGTCTAGATCTAACTAACAGCTATTGACAGGTTGCCCTCACCCTGGAAGCCTGGTCTAAGACAGAGTTCAGCACCATCAATGGTAAATGCGTGGAGATGACCCATCCCTTTCTGCGCATCATGGACATCATCCACTCCTCCATGTGTTTGGACCACTTGGCAAGGTTCTGAGAGCCCCCCAGAATGCCAGGCTAACGGCAATTTTCCAAATGTTCCACCTGGGGCTGTCTGAGGCACAGTACCTGGGCTACTGCATCGGGGGAATCACGCCCCCTACTGTCAATGGCCAAGGCAAAGGACACTAAGGCCTGGGTAACTTGATGGTTTCATTCTTTACAAGATTTCTCGTTTCAGGTCCAGCACAGAGTCGGGGGCCAACACCAAAACAACCACTGACAGGTGGGGGATCAGAGCTAAAGGGCTGTGGTGGTGGTGCTTGCATGCCACACTAAATAGAAGAAAGGTTGCCTTTGTGCAGCACCCTGGAGATTAACGGAGAGCCGGGCTCAGAAGCGGAACAGAGGGAAAATTAAAACGATTCGGGCAGAACTAATGTACTGTCTCTCTCTGCTATTTATTTTCTAGACTCCCATGAATATGGATGATCTGGAGGCTGCTAAGCTCTAGCAACACTTCTGGGAAAGCCATCTGTTCACCCCCACCACTTCTGGCTGGACTGCCTCACCTCCATAGGCCCTCACCCTCCATAGGCTTGAAACGCCTTAAGTAGACTTCAACCTATTGCACTGCTTACTTTGTTGAGAAAACTGTGAAATATATCCACGTTTGTGATTTTTGTCATTCACAAATACGTCTCTGTGCTGTTCTTTCATGTACCGCTATTAAGGATCTTACACCTGCTATAAGATTTTGTTTGCTTTGTTAATTGTACATATTTTCTCTATCCAATAATTTAGACAAAGACCTTGTAAATATTTTGATATAGATTCAGCAAATACTCTCAAGGCAGCCAGAAAGACTACCTTCAGAAAGACATTACCTTCAGATGTGAGGCAAAATCTCCAACGATCGGCAATGCTGCCTGGAGTAAAAAACACAAGAAGAGTTAATACAAATTTTTAACCAAGTTCATCCAAGAATTTGAGAAATTACATAGGCATACATATACTGTGATTTTCAAAAAAAAAATACAAAAAGTTCATCCAAGAATTTGAGAAATTACATAGGCATACATATACTGTGATTTATGATTCCAATCAAATGTAGACAGCATTTATGGGTATTATTTACATGATCAAGTTTCAAGGACATTAAAAGACAATGGCCTTGTTACACACCGAGGATTTCCACTCAACAATTGGTTTATTACTCAAAGGTTTTCTACATCATGAGCACTAGTGACATCTCGTTGTCGAAAGGTTGAATAAATAATGTCCCAGAGAACCCAGACATTTTTTTTATTTTTCATGTAATAAACACTGTAGGTGTCAGGATCTAGCCCGGATTTTTGCCATTTGCCTTTTGTTTATGTTTTCTGTTCACGTCTGCCCTGCCCTTGTCTATTCCTTCCAGCCTCAGCAACCCTGTCCCTTATTTGTCTAATTGCATTCAGTATTTAGCCATGCCACGATGGCTTCGGCAGTGCGGAATGTCTTTGTGGTTTGAGTCATTATGTTGGCTTTTTATTTTTGAGTTTCAGTTTTGTTAGTTATGTTTAATAAATCTGTTTTTTTTAGCTATCCTGCATTTGGGTCTTTGTATCCTTTGAAACACCCCTGTACTTTGACAGTAGGTTACAATCCATAAAATAATGAGTGTTTCGTATGCCATGTGTCAGTGCCACTGTAATACTTCCACAATGTATGAATCAGTAAATGAGAGACTTTATGAATGAATTATGAATAATTTCTAAATGAAATATATTAACTTGCCCTGTTGCATTTATTTTTAATAAATCTGCTTTGTTCAAGACTTGCAGCCTTGAACCTTATGTAAATAAGGTTTTGTCCTTAGTCCTAAACCCATGATTTAATAAGTGTTTATTGTGGAATGGTAGATGAAGTACTTCTAAACTGAACAGTTAAAGTGCTTTGGAACTGAGGAGCTGAAATTCTTGAAGAATTTCAAGTTGTTCAATAGTCAATAGCGATGAGTTTGATTTCTATCTACTACTTCCCGTGCCCTTTAGAATATTGTCTCACATGGGACTGAGGAGACAGGCACTTGAATCCTTGGCAAGGGATTAAGGGATTCTATCATCACATCACTATTTATTTTTTTGATACAAAAGCCTTGGTGTTGACTATCACATCACTAGTATTGTTTGTATGAATGCAACAATGAGAGGACGCTAAGCTGTTGCAAAATATTCTCGGAAGAGTATACTAATCAGAGATGACTCTTCTCTAGGTCACTTCATGGCTCAATGTGCTAGCACTAGCCTGCTTTCTAGAGCTACAGATGGAAGCAGCTCTGTTAGTGATAAACGAGCAAGCAGATCATCTCTGAAGATGAGGTTTGGAAGACTCTGAAACGAGAAACAGGAAAGTGAGTGGCCAAGACATCATGTCTTGCCTTGAGATCCTGATGCCCTGATCAGCTTGCAGGCTTGTTTACGTACATCTTCAAGGAGATATTAGCTAAGTGTTTGGTCCCCACCTGCTTTAAAAGCTCTCATTCCTGTGCCAAAAAAATAAACCCTCTTGCCTAAATGACTATTGTTCCTTAGTCCTCCATTTTTAGACTAAGATCTTTGAGTAGTTTATACAAAAATCCATTTGCTACTCCATCACTGACACTGTGGAGCCCCTCCAGACCACCCAGTAGGTCGAAGAATGCCATATCTCAAATCCTTCACTCCACCCACACCCACACTGACAGCAACAAAAAGAACTATGCAAGGCTGCTGTTTATAGACTACTCCATTTTTTCCTATCCTGTACTGTTACTACATGTAACATAATTGTGCATCAAATACTATTTTGGCCAGGTTTTAATTTTAATCCAAGTATTTCATTTCAAATATTCTGTATTTAACTGCATATATGACCAATAAAATCTTGTAATTTGACCTGTAAGATTTTTTTTTATTATGATCTATCCAATCTAGTTCATGACTGGATCATGGGTCATATGAATGTTTGAATGCAGTTTTGTATTTTAATATATGCAAGGAGAACTGAACTCACTGGTTCACCAGGAGGCCCTGGTTTGCCTTCATGACCTGGAGGTCCCTTAATGTAACAGCAAAAGAAATAATCAGAAAAAAACTGCATAAATTCCCAGATACATACATGCAAAATTTAAAGACATGACTGACTCTGTTCAATTCATGAGACATGGCTGTAAATATTACACATAATTAAGACTACCTAGGCATACACTGATCATTATCAAATTCATATCTAGATACCTCAATATTGAATATGAACAATACTGATATGATCAGCAACCATATTACTGTAATTAGGCTGTGACAAGCAATGATTGATTTGTATCACCAGCCCCAGAGTGAGCTAATAAAACATTTCTGACATCATTACACCACCACAACAAGCCTGGACTGTTGAATCAAGGCAGGCTGTGGATGGATTCAAATTTTGTCAAAATTGTCTGTGAGCCTCAGCTGAAATCAAGTCATCAAACCTAGCTAAGTTTTTTCCAGTCTTACCCGAGTTACTGTAGCCTTTCTGTCTCAAACCAGTGTAGCCAGTCATAGATGACCTATCTAAAAAGCATTTCTATCCACAAAATTCGTTATTTCGTTATTCGTTTTATTCGTTATTGGTGAAAACTAATGGAATACCCAGGAGACCATGTATTCCACTGCATGGGAATCCCAGGAGATCAAATACTCAAACCAGTCCTTATGGCACCAACAATTATGCCACAGGCAAGATTTTTGAGATCAAAAGGAGTTCCTAAGTTTATATTTATATTTGCCTTGTCTTGCATGTTTAATTTATTATTTTAGTGTTTATTGTTCTAAATTTGTTGTCAACATTGCACAAAACATTCTTGTTTTTCTTATGAATTTGATAGACAATCTACAATATAGCATATAGCACAGAGCTAAAATTATTAAAGCATTGTTTATAACTAGCCAAATGATACCTGGATTCCTGGGACTCCAGGAAGACCTTGCAAACCAGGAGGGCCACGAGGACCCTG
The DNA here is from genome assembly GCF_030014155.1 of Tachysurus vachellii. NCBI lineage: Eukaryota > Metazoa > Chordata > Actinopteri > Siluriformes > Bagridae > Tachysurus > Tachysurus vachellii. The sequence continues at coordinate 34,933,530 of NC_083461.1, read as the reverse complement.
AGACAAAGAGGAATAATCTTAAAACAGTCTCTTCTTCCTAATCCAACACTTAATTCAATAAGGAAAAAAATAATAGATAAACTTCAAAAAGAATGTACCTCTACTCCAGGCTCCCCTTTTGGTCCCATCATCCCCTTAAGATGTAATAGAAATATCATTTGTCCACACATATACAGGACAATAGTTTATTTTTAACAAAACTACAGGTGACTTCTAACATCATTATATCCTGTAAATCCTTCAAACACAGTTCTTCAAACAAAGAATTAGTAAGTTACATCAGTGTAATAATTTGTTTGCTTGTATTTTGGTAAAACTGGTGTCCATTTAAAATACAATTAAGGAAAAACGTAAATAAAACTATAGAATTCTCTTACAGGTGGACCATGAACTCCCACACCAGGTTCTCCTTTTTCTCCTGGTTCTCCTGGTATCCCTGGCATTCCTCTCTCTCCCTAAGAGAAAGAACCGTTAAAGATAAATTTAAATTTAACATATCTTATTTAATGTTAAATATTTAACATATTAAATATATTAAAGACTGGTTTTAATGTTTTGGCTAGTAACAACTGCAGTATATAAAATTTTCAAAAGGGCTGTTGCATGTAACATAGATCATATTTCAGCTAAAAAATTGAAAGCTTGTCTGATTAATAATAATAATAATAATAATAATAATAATAATAATAATTTGGAAATCTGGAGGCCTAGTCAACACCTCATGTTGCTCAAACCGTTCCTAAGCAATTTTCCAAAGTCTCAGGGAGCATTATCCTGTTAAAAGAGATGTGCTTCCAAATTCAACAACAGATTTGTTTGTCTGTTTATTTGCTGTCTTATATATCCACCCCATAACCGGTGCCATTGTAACAAGATAATCTTTTTACGTCATTTGTCAGTGGTTATGTCTGATCGGTGTATAAACTAATACAAACATTTTGATTTAATTAGTAATGAATCAAGACATTATAACACAGTTATTAATAAACATCATAGGTATAACGTGCATTTTTAAAACCCATACAGTGCCTGTAAAACTATTGAATTGCAAGTGATGCTTTGAAATTTTGTGCTGTGTCACCATTTATCTTAAAAGAGTGATCTCAAAATTAAACCATTTAAATTGATATTGGTTGTATGTAAGAAAAATCCCATGACCCAAATTATTTTGTATTCTGTATATTCCATAATAAGGATAAAGTTGACTTCTACCTGTGAATCAAAAAAGTTATTTTATTTTTTTTAAATAACCTTACTTCAAATACCATTTGTCAGACAATAATTCTGAGGGAAAGCTTTAAAAATGAAGAACAAAAAGAAAATAATAGATGGAAATAAAAAAAATGAAAAAAAGATGAAAAAAAAAGAGATTCTTAAAATGAGAAGGGTTATATAAAAAAGGTTAGCCTACACTGTGTGAATTGCTTGTAAGGTATTAATTTCATACAATAATTAATTTCATAATTTCATACAGCAATTCAAATTGCTGTGTTGTATGAGCTTGAGGACCCTCACTTGCCTGTTTCAGAACAGAAGTTGGCAAAACCCCATATTTTAATCCACTGTAAGGACAATACATTTATACACATTCATACACACACTAATCAACTTCCTACTGCCACAGCCTGCTTTACCTCCTGTATATCTTCAGTGGCATATGTCTCATCCAATCAGCAGTGAAAGTTCCATTCGCAAAATATACAGTACCTACCTTTTCCGGTTTGTCTGAATTGTCATTGTTCAATTCAATTAAATTCAATTCAATTCAATTCAATTCACGTTTATTTGTATAGCGCTTTTTACAATTGACATTGTCTCAAAGCAGCTTTACAGAACATAAACATAGAACAAAAGGTTATTATAAAAAATAATATAAAGATTAATAGAATACAAAATTCAAGATTAATATTAGATAGATTTAGTTCACAATATGTATGTATATATCCCCAATGAGCAAGTCTGAGGTGACTCAGGCAGCAGTGTTTGTGTTTTCAGAATTGTCGTTGTGTTTTTGGATTTGTAATTTTGTTTTCTGATTTGCTATTTTGTTTTTGCATTTGTTATTTTGTTTTCTGAATTGTTGTGTTTTCTGAATTGTCGTGTTTTCTCGTTTATTATTTTGTTTTTGGATCTGTTTGGTTTTGTTTTCTGAATTGTTGTGTTTTCAGATTTGGAAATATTTTGGTTTTGCTCTTCCCGGCCACCGTAATTATGAAGAATTGGAAAATACATCATACCACCCAGTCACTGATCATACAACCATCCCTTAATTATCAGAGCAAGAAGAGGACTTGTAAGGGAAGCCACAGAGAAGGCAACAATCACTTATAAGATGCTACAGAAATCATTGGCTGGGACAAAAGCAAAGATGTTCCAGTCAAGGGCTTAATATTAAGACCTGTATGGGAGGGTGGCTAGAAAGAATCCATTACTGAAATAAAATCACATCAAAGTGCTCTGGGGCTCAGAGTGACCCAGTTAAATTGTGGAATGGTTTTATAGTCAGATGAGAGTGAACGTCTATTTAAATACTATGAGTGGTACAATCCCACACTACAGTACTACATTCCTCAGCACTACTCATTCCTCAGTAAACAACATGCCAACAGTAAAGTGCTTGGATGACAGCTTGTTAGGGTAAGCTTTGCTCAGCTCTTATTTCTTAATCCATTCAAGAATATGTGGCACTAGCTGTAAGCTGTGGTCCACATATGTTATCCAAACAACCTAAACAACCTGCCAGAGAGAATGGGTGAAAAACATTTCCAAACAAGTAGGAGATCCCTTTTGAGGGAGCTCAACGCTGCATCAAGGCTGAAACTCTGTGTGCACACGCCAATTTAATCTCTAGGATAGGACACATGACGAAGGGAATACATGCCAATAAATCCATATAAGGGCATCTACATTATAGATTGAGTTGTTGGAAGCAAAACAAGAGACGGATCCTTCCCTTACTCTTGCCCTCTCCCCTGACTCCGATCTTCCCATTTCGGATTCGGAAAACCTCCATTTCAAGGTATCGAGATCCTGAAGAATCCCTATTCTACCTGTCTCTTTTCCCCAACGACTGCTAGGGCACTGTAGGCTAGAAAATCATAGGAATACCTACAGTTCAAGAGACACTCACAAGCTATCTCTCCCCTACATCACCCACATGGAGAAAGCCTCTGCTTCTTTCTAAGCTGTGTAGAGTCTTTGTAGGTAAGGTCTTTGTTGCAGGCTTACCAGGCTGACCTGCTAAAAGAGCTAGATCGTTTTGAGGGATTGAACCCTGAGGCAATATCTAAATACATTAACACTGGTTCACTAGATTGCAGAATTAGGATACCATCAACCAAACTGTTGTGTTTTTTTTAAACATACGCATAACAGGAGAAAAAAAAAGTTCAATTGTTTCAGGAAATGGAAGGTCCTCACCCGTCTTTTAAAGATAGCCAGTGATTCAGCTGTTTGGACGAACATCTAAGTTCATTCCACAACCTTGGTGCCAGAACAGAAAAGAGTCTTGCTGTATACTTACCTCCTACCCTGAGAGATTACGTGACCATTCGAGCAGTGCTGGTAGATCTGAGGGAGCGAGGTGCAGTGCGAGGAGTGATAAGAGCTTTGAGGTAAGAGGGAGCTGGTCCATTTTTGGCTTTGTTGGCAAGCATCGGTGTTTTGAATATGATGCCTGCAGCTACTGGAAGCCAGTGGAGGGAGCGCAGAAGTGTGGTAGTATGTGAGAATTTAGGCGGGTTGAAAATAAGTTGTGCAGCTGTATTTTGGATCATTTGACAAGGACAAATTGCGTTCATAGGTAGACCTGCCAGAGTTGCAGTAGTCCAGTCTTGAAATGACAAGAGACTGAACAAGTACCTGAGCAGCCTGTGTGGACAACAATGGCGAAATCCAAGTCAAGAAGATTTTATTTTCATTTCAACCAAATATAGCTGTTGCAGTACACAGTGAAATGAGACAATGTTTCTCAAGGACCATGGTGCTACATAGAACAATGTCTGAGCTAAGGACTTAAGTATGTTAGTCCTAGCCACATAACATGCACCTCCTCTTGTAGAAACCCCCTAGTCTCTTGTTTTCTGTATAGTGCCAAGCAGCTGAGACCATCCTGCAGACTGCGCCTTCATTCCTGGGACTTCTCGGTGGTCCTGGAGAGGCTGCTGGAAGCCCCCTTTGAGCCCGTCATATGGGAGATCTGCAGGCCCTGTCAGTCACCCTCACATGCCTAGAATTTGCCCCTGGCATGTCCGATGCTTTCCTGAACCCCAGGATGGAATATGTCCCCAAGGTGCCCAGGATAGCCGGTTGTCTGGACATCTTGCAGGCCTACTGCCGTGCTCGTGTTCTCTCACGGCCTCTGGCACAGTCATCAACCGATGTGTGGTGCCATGGGTATTGATGTTCACATAGTGTTGATACAGCATCAACTTTCCTCAAAAGTGAACTATACCAGGTTATTTATTTAACCCGGTTCCCTTAGAAGGTAACGGGGTGTTGCATTACTCACCACACCCCGGCCATCCATTGCACTTCCTTCAGACAAATAGAAGCTGAAGTATATAGTATATACTTCCCTTATATGGATTTGTTGGTGTGTATTCCCTTCATCACATGTCCTATCTGAGTCATTTAATTGGCGTGTGCGCACACAGAGCTTCAGCCACAACCTCCTCAAAAAAGCATTCTCATCGAGTAGCCCTCTCGCAGCAACTCTTTCCCTTCTCAGGGAGCCGTGTTATACACATAACCTGGTGTAGTTATCTTAACAGATTTAAAGTACTAGTCTTAAGCTGTTAAAAGTAGCACACTGGATTGTTGAATAATATCAAAAAATGTGGTTAAATACTTTGGTAAATAATGCTACCCACCTTTGGCCCTCTTGATCCTCTCGGCCCAGGTAATACCTCTACCTATCAAAAAGCATATAAAATCATATTATAGCTTTAAATTAAACAATGCAGAAAAATACAGCTGCAATGGATTGAAGTCCCAAATTCCCAAAGTCCCAATTAGTCCCAATTTCTACACAAAAAAAGAGGATTATTAGAATTACTTATGATTAGAATTATACTTTTATATAATATATCTAGATATTTGAATATTTAGAACGGTGCTAAATTAACTGAATTAAATTTCACTATAAGACTAAAAACTATACTGTATATTTTACTTTACTGTTAGACTAATATTATTTTATTGACAGAAAACTAGATAAAATAAGTCTTGGATTGTATTTGCAAATGCATTTAAGTGTTTTACGTATTAAATGAACACATATTTTGGTAATGTTTTCTTGGTTCAATCTCTGTGGTTCTTAGACAGGTGTATGCTAAACGATTGAAACCACTTTAAGTGCGTAGCGGAGCGTGTGCATAGTGTGCGTTGTTAAAATGCTGAAAAGTGAAAATAAAATAAAATAGAATTTTTAATTCACAAACCTGTCTTCAGTTTCATCTGCCAAGACAGTGATTTGTGAATTGTATTAAAAGATACACATATTACTATAACTATAGTACACTATAGTTGTAAGACTACAACTATAATATATAATCCATAAGAAGTCTGCATTAATATGTGCGAAATAAAAAGTTCTTATTTTTTTATACTGTACAAAGGAGCTTATTGGACTAATGAAATTAACAAGAGATACTCAGACAGTTCAGTTTAGCACCATTCAAATTGGCCTCAAGTTGTTTGTCAATGCAAACTAATCTATAGGCTAAACTCTAACATTTTTGTTCTACACAAGCCCAAAGATCGTAACTGACTTGTTTATTATGAGTTTTGGTGCTTGGGGGAATTACAGAGATGGACTGCCAAAAAAAAATAAATACATTTTAAGGACTGCCTAAGAAATGCAGCTAAAATAAAAAAAAAGCCTGGCAGGGGATCCATCAGGTGGATTTGGGTTGGACCTCTTGTGTTTGTGAAGTGCATGGACATCCAACCCTCTCTGATCAGGTACAAACAAACAAACAAAAAAGAAAAAACTCCTAAAAACTCTACATTTACATTATTTTTCACTACATTTCTTTCTAAAGAACATAAAAAAACACATAGCAGCCTCTAACTGTCACGGTGAGACAAAGGTAAGTGAGGATCCAAATGCAGTTCAATCTTTTATTAAACCAAAGCGAGAAACAGGCAAACCGACGGACAGGCAAAACAGGGCAGAACACTGAGCAAACGGGAAACAGGAACATAGACACAAACATCCAACAACAACCAACACCAGGGAAGTGAACAAACAGAGTAGATATAACAAACAGGAACCAATCACCAAGCAGAGACAATCCGTGACTAAGACAACACACCTGAGGGAGAGATGGAGTGCAATTAGTGTCCATGGTGACAAATGAGTGGGCGGAGCAAACAATTAACAGCAAGGCAGACCAGCAGACAGAAACAGGGAAAAACACAGACAGACTCATTACACTAACCTTTATCATTACTGTACTTCTTCAAAACATTCCATGTTTTTGGGATTAAAAAATTATTGGGTTGTATTTAAAGTATTTTTCTCAAATGTATGATAAGCTGCTGACCAAAGGTTTGGCTAAACCTGTGAAAATAACGTAGCTGCATACACTTTAGAATTCATCCTGGTGCTTTTCTCATGAGTCACATTGGCCAGTTTTGAGACCATTTATTGCAGGTGCATTTATTGAAGTGTGAGGTCATTACCAATGGACTGTTTTTAGTTGTCAAAAGTTAATTAAAATATTTAAAATAATCTGATAAATGAAAATAATAAATAAAAATAATTTATAATGGACTTTGTACCATTTGTATCTTTCACTGTTAGAATTAGGCTGAAAGAGATGACTAGCCTCTCACAGAATGAACTAAAGAGAGTAACAACTCTGACTTACAGTATAACCAAGTCCTCCAACTCCAGGCTCACCCTTGGGACCTGGTGGGCCAGGTTGCCCTTGGATGCCACCAGTATCACCCTGCACACACACATTTCATGTACATTCAGCAAATGTAATACATGTTGATACATAAATATTTATATTATTTGTTGTAAAAATCTAACATTTGTTGAAACATATTTCACTAAGTCATTTGCTAGTCTATGCATGAGCAGCTTAAATTGACATAGGTATGCAAAATCTGCCAGTTTACTGGCATTTACAAAAAAAAAAGAGCCAGAAATGCACGATCCTTGCAACCTGCTTAAGGGAAGGCATGTATTATTTATACTTGACCAACTACTGTATTATAATACTACAGAATATATATCAGCAGAGATTACATTGAATTCCATTTTGCCTTCACAATACAGTGACAAATTAAGGAACAAACAAGCTACTAGCATGTCTGTGGCCAGTACCATCTTTCAGAACTACACCATCACTGAGACCTAAAAACTGTAAATGCCATAGCATTTTAGTTACATTCCATCAGCTTTTAAACCCTGTAACCAGGACTTTCTCATAATGGAAAAATCCATTCCCACCAGGATAGCAATGTTTCATCATAGGATAAAAGTGAGTATTATTGAATTGTAGTGACTCTTGGTCCACAGGGAGCAAATCTGTACAAGAAAAATACTTCTGAGTGAACTAATTATTTAATATGATTTATATATGCATTCTCATCTAAAACATAAAGATTGCCTCTTAGTGCCTGGCAGTCTACAATGGAACACTTGACTGCTCAAATCAGGTTCAGTTTTATTGACTACCTTCTGTCCTTTCTCTCCATCTCTCCCTGCTGGTCCTGGCTCCCCTACTAATCCCTGAAATTGAAAAAAGAAAAGAAAAGATTCAGGCTTATGTTTCAACAATGTCCAGTCATTCAACTTCTCTGCAGGGTTTACAAAGTATATTGTTTGTTCATCCTTTCAAATCATGTAAAATTCTGCATGTTTATTAATGTGAATAAGTATATGAAGAAGATTATGACCGATGGATAATTTTGCTTTCTTTAAGTGCTTCTTTGTGAACAGATGCTTGCACAGAAGGTAGTATTCATAATGTGTACCTGTCCTAATGGGAGCAGTGTCACATGAACTACAATGGAATTTACTGAATTAGACAGTGAAGTGAAAAGTGTGATAAGTTCTGTGTTTCAATGTAGAAAAAAGATAAAAGATAACACAGACATTCAATTGTTATACAAAGTGCTTGGGGAAAAAAACATGTCTTTATTTAGCAGTATTCTGTATTAAAGTGCAAATGTTTAAATCTACATTTATATCAATTACAGAATGAGGCTACAAAATTTAACTGGTCATTATAATGACCTATAGACAATAAAAATTGCCATACTTTATATTCACATGTAGCACAACACCAATTCTATTTTTTTGTAAATAATACTGCGATACAATAATGTGATAACATGACTATTTGTGCAAATATTCACAATTATATAGCTTGTGGGATAATGAGTTAAGACACAAACACAGAACACACCCACATCCCCTGAACTATGTAGATGTCAGGAGAGTCCCCGGCCACACCACTAGGGGGCAGGATGGCAGGTCTCCTCTTAACCATGTGTTTTATTGTTTCCATGTGGGCTGTGCCACGCCCTTACCTTTTTCCTGCCATGTCACCTGTGTCTTGTTAAGCTTTGATTAATTGTGTTACAGTATATATAGATCTTTGTCTTTACGCATGTCACATCAATGTGAATATTGTATTGTTCATGTTCTTTTAGTTATCTGTGCATCGTTGTCATCCCTGCCATGTTTGTTATATTTATTATGTTAGTTAGTCCTTGTTTTGTTTAATAAAACTATGGACGCGGGGGCACGGTGGCTTAGTGGTTAGCACGTTTGCCTCACACCTCCAGGGTCGGGGTTCGATTCCCGCCTCCACCTTGTGTGTGTGGAGTTTGCATGTTCTCCCCGTGCCTCAGGGGTTTCCTCCGGTTACTCCGGTTTCCTCCCCCGGTCCAAAGACATGCATGGTAGGTTGATTGCCATCTCTGGAAAAATTGTCCCTAGTGTGTGATTGCGTGAGTGAATGAGTGTGTGTGTGCCCTGCGATGGGTTGGCACTCCGTCCAGGGTGTATCCTGCCTTGATGCCCGATGACGCCTGAAATAGGCACAGGCTCCCCGTGACCCGATGTAGTTCGGATAAGCGGTAGAAGATGAATGAATGAAAACTATGGACACACTGGGGAATCTCACATTTAGGACTGGTCTAATTACTTTGGGCAGACGAGGAGGGTGAGAAGTTGTAGTAGATCACACAGACATCTCTCACTATTAGCATAAATTCTCTTAAATCAGAAAATTGCTTCATGTAACCAAAAGAAACCCGATTTATTTAATTCTGTTTTATACAAAGTCTGTGCACCACTTAAATGTTCTTGTTTTGTGTCTTGCATTTTAAGGAAGTTTCAGTATGAAGACATTATAGGAGTGTTTTCACTTGCCTTATCTCCTGGAAGACCTCGAAGTCCAGCAGGGCCTGGTAATCCTTCTTTTCCCTGTGCATAGATCAGTTTTAAAGGCATTAGACATGCAGAAGCCATTATGGCATTTGCCATGATTCATCTGTAGATAAAACACCAACTTCAGATATTGTATTATGTAAAGATGCATGAAATAAATAACTGGATAACACAAAATAAATGATGAAGAAATGTTAAGTGCAGTTAATTATACATACTAAATTTCAGACACGTATTGATGGCCAGATTCCGAAGTTTTTGTCTGTAATGCTTGAGAGGTATGGTCAATATTGTCGCATGTCCAGTTATCATTCAGAAATGGGATATTTTTGAATTAGGTTTATTTTTTATTCCTTTCCTTTTTCAGAAATTAAAAACTGCTGACCAAATGTTGAATAACAGAAAAAGCATTTTAGGACTTTGGCAATTAACAGATATTTTATTAACTTTTCTCCACTGTGCTGCTTTTGTTTTTGTCTTGTCTGGCTGATATGATATATGATATGATATGATATGATATGATATGATATGATATGATATACTATGAACAGAGCCAACCATACTAGAGACTGAACACATTTTAACCATTTTTTTGACATTTAAACCAACTTTTATATGAAACAACTAATTTATTACCAGTGTTGTAATGTAACAGAGTACAAATACTTCGTTACTGTACTTAAGTAGAAATTTCACTTATCTGTACTTTACTTCGCTATTTAAATTTATGTCAACTTTCACTTTTACTCCACTACATTTCCTAGATAAAATGTATACTTTTACTCTGTTATATTTCCACTAAGCATCTTTGTTACTCGTTACTACAAAATAAAATCAGAAGAAATGTGTGCGACTGCAATAAGGGAGGTTTGGCGAATCACTGCTCCTAGATTACATTACGCAGCTCCGCACGCTCTATTCATTCATTCATTCATTTTCTACCGCTTATCCGAACTACCTCGGGTCACGGGGAGCCTGTGCCTATCTCAGGTGTCATCGAGCATCAAGGCAGGATACACCCTGGACGGAGTGCCAACCCATCGCAGGGCACACACACACTCTCATTCACTCACGCAATCACACACTAGGGACAATTTTTCCAGAGATGCCAATCAACCTACCATGCATGTCTTTGGACCGGGGGAGGAAACCGGAGAACATGCAAACTCCACACACAGAAGGTGGAGGCGGGAATCGAACCCCGACCCTGGAGGTGTGAGGCGAACGTGCTAACCACTAAGCCACCGTGCCCCCTTCCGCACGCTCTATTTCAGCGTAATGTTGCTAAAGGAGGAGGAAGCACAAGTGAAACCGCCATGGAAGCACCTACTGGAGGACCTCCCGTTATCGTAGTTCTGGGGTGGCCAACCAGTCAGAGACCAAGAGCCACATTTTTTACTGTGTTACCGCAAAGAGCCACATCATACACATGGGCACACATGATCATCACCTTTTTTTCCCCTGCCATTTTAAGAGCGAACTTGACACAAATTGTTTACTCAAATGATCTTGCTCCTACTGGGAAACGTTGAGGTATTTTCATCCCACTAACATGCGCGTTTGACGAAATTACCGTATTGAACTCAAGCAAAGCGAACACGCACAATAAAAAGACACAAATACAAACTTCGATATGAACGTAAGAGCCGCATGAACCCGGGCAAAGAGCAGGGGAACAGGGTGAAGAAGATAACGTTATACACCCGTGGCCGTATTTGCAAGAAATGTTTCTGTACATTTGGAATGACAGATTCTTCCTACCGGATGAAGTGCCTCTTATGCCTACCGAAAATCACTGAAATTTAACTTTTTACTTTTACTTCAAATACTTAAGTACATTAAATATCAGAAAATGACTTTTGATACTTAAGTACAGTAAATATCAGATACTTTAAGACTTTTACTTGAGTAATATTCTAAAAGGTAACTTTCACTTCTACCAAAGTCTTTTTCTAGTACGATACTTGTACTTTTACTCAAGTATTGCTTTCTAGTACTTTATACAACACTGTTTATTACACAGTAATCTTTTCAGAAGGGTAAATTCGATTAGGGAACCTCAATCTAAATGACCATGTTCGAATCAGTTTGAATCACTTTACTTGGCTGTCACGTTGGTTTTGGCTTTTGTTTCATGTTATGGTTTTCATGTCTTTTATTTTGTATCCTGTCTTGTATTTTGTGTCTTGCTTCCCTTGCTCTCTGGCCTAATGTATGTGTTATGTTCTGATTGGTTGTCGTTAGTCATTTGTACCTGTTCTCATTTGTCATTGGTTCACTGAATGTATTTAACCCTGAGTTTTTTGTGGTTGTTGTCCTTTATGGCTGTTATGTGTGTTATGTGTGTGGTCATTGCCTTTCCCAGGATTACTTGTTTTGTTTAATTAATCTTTTACCTGCACTTGGATCCCCCACTCTCTCCTCTTTCAACGCACGTTACAATCCCGGTTCCTGCACTTACCACAATTTTTCTCAACTCCTGCTGATACATGTGGAAATCAACTGTATTACAGTGGCCCCATTCTATGCAGCCCTATAATATACAATTTTGTTGCCTATAACATTGGCCAGCATTTAAGCAGGGTTTTGTACCATATCTGTTTTGGTAGATAATTGCATTGTTTTCTGTATCTTTTCACTTGCAAAATCAATGAATGCATGCTATAAAATAGATTGAGACATATATTAATACTTACCTGTGGACCCGACTTTCCCATTTGCCCTGGCAATCCATCACTTCCCTTTACAAAAAAAAGAGGAGAATGATGAGGTCAAAATAAAACACAGATATATATTGTACAGTGGTGTGAAAAGGTTTTGGCCCCTTCCTAATTTTTTTTATTTTTTTGCATGTTTGTCACACTTTAATATTTCAGATCATCAAACAAATTTAAATATTAGTCAAAGATAACATCTTGTTAAGTTAATATTCTTTAAATGAATTTTAAACATTAATTGTGTATACTCATTTATTTATTTTTATCCTTATTTCTTCTTCTTCTTCTTCTTCTTCTTATTATTATTATTATTATTATTATAGATTTATTTCTTTTTTCCTCTCTCTTCTGTTTCCATACTTCTGTAAAGCTGCTTTGAGACAATAGGAATTGTCAAAAGTGCTATACAAATAAATTTAATTGAATTAAAAAAAGATAACACAAGTAAGCACAATATGCAGTTTTTAAATAAAGCTTTTCATTATTAAGGGAAAACAAAATATAAACCTACATGTCCTGTGTGAAAAAGTGCTTGTCCCCTAAACCTAATAACTGGTTGGGCCGTCCTTAGCAGCAAGAACTGCAATCAAGCATTTGCGATAACTTGAGTCTGTTACAGTGTAATTTTGGCAGAATTGTTGTAATTCAGAACCATTGGAGGGTTTTCGAGCATGAACCGCCTTTTTAAGGTCATGCCACAGCATCTCAATAGGATTCAGGTCAGGACTTTGACTAGGCCACTCCAATGTTTTCTTCAGCCATTCAGAGGTGGACTTGCTGGTGTGTTTTCAATCATTGTCCTGCTGCAGAACCCAAGTTTGCTTTAGCTTGAGGTCATGAACAGATGGCCGCACATTGTCCTTCAGAATGTTTTGGTAGACAGCAGACAGCATGGTTCCAGCAGGGTTTTTTTGGTAGACAGCATGGTTCCATTTATCACAGCAAGTCTTCCAGGTCATGAAGCAGCAAAACAGCCCTAGACCATCACACTAACACCACGTTCTTTTTCTGAAATGCAGTGTTACTTTTACACCAGATGTAATGGGACACACAAATTTCAAAAAAGTTCAACTTTTGTCCCGTCAGTTCACAGAGTATATTCCCAAAAGTCTTGGGGATCATCAACACGTTTTCTGGCAACCTTTATGTTCTTTTTGCTCAGCAGCGGTTTTCATCTTGGAACTCTGCCATTTTTGCGTCTCTTGTTTATGGTGGAGTCATAAGTGAATGTGAAAGTGACGTGACATACAGCTAAGTATGGTGACCCATACTCAGAATTCGTTCTCTGCATTTAACCCATCCAAAGTGCACACACACAGCAGTGAACACACACACACTGTGAGCACACACCCGGAGCAGTGGGCAGCCATTTATGCTGCGGTGCCTGGGGAGCAGTTGGGGGTTCGGTGCCTTGCTCAAAGGCACCTCAGTCGTGGTATTGCCAGCCCGAGACTCGAACCCACAATCTTATTGTTAGGAGTCAAACGCTCTAACCATTAGGCCACGACTTCCCCACGGTTTTCGCATATCCCAGATTATGGGGTCAGAGCGCAGGGTCAAGCCATAGTACGGCGCCCCTGGAGCAGGTGAGGTCAAGGACCCAACGTTGCTGTCTCATTAGGACCCTCTGATCAAGAATCCAGCACCTTGACCGCTGGACCATCACGCCCTCACACTGATAAACACTGATCTTAACTGAAGCAGTTAAGTGAGTTAACTGAGGCCTGCCTTTCTTTGGATGTTGTTGTGGCTCTTTTGTGACATTTTGGATGAGTTGCCTTATCCAAGGCTGTGCTCTTGGGGTAATTTGTGGCACTTTTCAGGGTCATGTGGGTTTGGATTTTGTTTTCCCTTAAAAAAAACCTTCTTTTAAAAACTACATGTTGTGTTTACTTGTGTTATCTCTGACTAATATTTAAATTTGTTTGATGATCTGAAACATTAATGTGTGGAAAACATGCAAAAAAATAAAAAATCAGTAGGGGGCCATCACTTTTTCACACAGCTGTAGACATAAAACTATGGCAGGTCTGCATGGCTTGGGATGATTGGTATGCTGATCATTTGAAGGTGTTAATAGCCTCTTAATAGCCTCTTAAAACCTCTCAATAGCACTAATCCTGACTTTCAACAGGTAACCCGGGATGAGTTTTGTAAAGGAACAAAAAGAAGATGCCCCTCCAGGTATAAATACAGACCCTGCTTACCACCTGTCTGCCTCCTACTTCAATAATGACATTCTGTATTATCACACAGAGAGCCTGACCCACTCACATTCACACGGAGTCCACCTGGGGGCCTGGAATACCCTGAAGAAACTGTGAGATCGATTCACAGAGACTTGCATAGACACAGATATCAAAGTCTTCTGTCAAAAGTTTCCTCAGTGTTGACACACACACACCCCTCATCGGTGTCGCCTTTAAGTGGATCGGCATGGAGCTCCCTGGGCCGCTGCCGAAGTCAGCCTTGGGAAATGAGCACATTCTTGTCATCATGGACAAGCCATTGGACAAGCCTACCCCAAGGCAGTCCCATTTTGGAATATCACCTACCATAACATCAAAAGGGAGCTCCTCACATACTTCAGTCAAGTGGGCATCCCAACGAACAATCGACCGAGGGGGTACAGATTATAAAAAAATTCATAGAGACCCCCAATGAGAGCATCAGCGAGTTTGCAACTTCTGCACCCAACCTGAAGAGTACAGAACGGGTGATCAGGTGCTGCCCCTCCCATCTTAAACACTGCATGCAAATTCCTCGCAAGGTGGCAGGGCCCGTACAGAGTCCTGAAGTGGGTAGGTCCTCTGCAATGACTTCCAGAGTCTTAACCAGATTTTGGACTTTGACAGCTACCCCCTCCTCAATGTGGACGCAGCTACACCCTCTGGGCACAGAAAATGCTTGGGATTCAGTGCTAAGGGAGGGCTCTGTTAAGGCAGCACACACACCACCATATGCAAACCACACAAAAACACTCCTGGCTCCACTGAACCTGCGAAAAATGTGCCATTTCAGCACCAAGGCCAGCGCTGTGAAGTGTCAGGAATGCCCTTTAATAGAGAAAGCGACACACAGCAGCAGAAAAGAAGTAAGGTGTGAAGTACTGTTTTCTTTTTTACATTTACTTTCCAGCATTTAGTAGAGACCCTTATCCAGAGCAACTTACATTTTTTTTAGCTCATTTTTATACAAGTGAGGGTTAAGGGCCTTGCAAAGGGGCTCAGTAGTGGCAGCTTGGTGGACATGGGATTCGAACTCACAACCTTCCAATGGGTAGCCCAGCACCTTAACCACTAGGCCACCACATAAACTACACTCCTGGGACTCCTCCTGTGCCAACCAAAGTCTCCTGAACAAGTTTCTTTATTTTCCTGCTTAAAACATAAAGAGGACTATTTTTCCCTTAATCCCACGATTTTTCTTTGTGATCCCCTCACTGCGGTGGCTGCTACAATATATATGTCACTCTAATGCATAAAATCATTCAGATACATATCAAGGTAATGAATTGTACCAAAAATCTACAGTTAAAATCACATTGTGAATTAACAGGTGCAGAGGTTCTAAATAATGTGGATAGTGTGTATGGTGAATATATGTAAATGTATATATTTACAAAATTTAAATTTTATATGAGCGAATGTTGTATTGTGTCACCCAAAAAGATCACATTGGCAAATGCTTTTACCTTGATACCTGGTAGTCCTGGAATGCCTTTTTCGCCCTGGTAAATATAACAGAAAAAAATGAGCAGTTATTTTCTGTTGTGTCTTTGTGTATTTTATAATTTTCTTTCCACATGAAACCAGAAATCTGCTGAGATTATACTAAATATATATACAGCGCTTGGATCAAAGAACTGCTTTCTTGTTCATCTAGAAGTGTTTTGTACACTTAATTTGACAGAAATATCATTATTACTGTTGAGCACACGTTACTTCTGTAAAACAAACTATTGTCTACAGTATGAACACTCACCGGGTCTCCCTTTTCCCCTTTCTCACCCTTCTCCCCTGCGTCACTCTAATGTGATAGAAAGGTTAGTCATCAGTCTCCATCATTATTCATTGTTGTGAAAAGTCCCCTCCCATTTTTTTATTACGTTTTACCCTTAAATTTATAAAAACATGAAAGACGAGCAAATGACTTTCAAAACAATGTAAGGAGGAGAAAATAACATTCACAACAATTCTATTTTTTGTAGATAATTTATTTCGGATTTGCTATTTCCTTACTTTTACTTTAAAACCTTTATAGATGCATTGTGTTGAGTTGCCAAAATAAAATAAGTCAATATGTTAGATATATTAATTATAAAGGAAACAATTCATGAATATTTAACACACATGTTTGCAAAATTTACACTCAGACTGAAAATCATAGCAGCAAACTGACTTCACATCAGTCTCTCTCTCTATCCCCACTCAATCAGGTCAGGCCAACATGACAAAAATGCTAAACCCTTCCTCAAAGTTATGTGATTGATTAGAAAACAATTTTTGTAGAGTCAGTCTAGTACAGAGCAAACTTACTGGTACAGAGAGGTGTCTGAGACCATGCGCTGTCATCACCTGCAAGGCAGCACAGACCAGACAGAACAAACTAGACCTAGTCCTATGCTAATTTCACATTCATTTCATGTGGACTATTGATATATTTTATACTTTATACTTTACTTGATAAAAGGTTATAAGATGCTGACAAGTCATTGATAATCAGTTGTTTACTAGTCTAGGCTACAATGCTTTAGGCTTTGGGATATCATCAAGATATCATAAAAATATGAGAATATGTGAATAATATAGTTATTAAGAACCTGGATAGACTCAGCAACCTTTTTAAGCAAACTTATTACCCAATACAACTATGTTTACTTTATCCAACTCCAAGAGAAAAAGCAGTTTCTTTCTACCCCAGAAAATAAATACATTATTAATAGTAATACAAAGCTATTATCAGAAATTGGTATTGCATTGGAATTATAGGGTCATTATTGATAATATTCTTAAAATTGTATATGTTATATAATTATAAGTGTCCTAATTCTGCTGGACTATACTGGCTGAAATCTTTTACCAAGTATAATAAGCTATAAGCTAATAATAAGCTACGTAATAACAAACTTTAGCCATTTTACATGACTTAATCTAAAACAGAGGGCATTGAATTTGTAAGATGACTCAATAAGATGTCTATATAGTCTAATAAAATTCAAGACTGTACTGACAAAGTTAGTCTACATTTGTCATGTGGAATATAATTTTTAATATTAAATCATTAAGCCAGACTGTTCTGGCTGGAGTTGTAATGTGGGACATCCAATATTATGTAAAATTCATGTACATGAACATAGTAGCGATTGCAGGACCTTTCGAATTTTCATTCTCAGTAGTGTCATTAATAGGTTGAATGATTCTCATTATTAATAGGGTACAGTGCAATGAAGCAGTATCATTATTTTCAAAGGCTACATCTATTTGTTAACAGTCATTAGCTTGATACTACATTTTTATTATTAGTTTTAGGGAATAAGCAAGAAAACACTACTAGTTATAAGTAAGGCATAGCCCTGGTTATATACTATATGTAAAACACTATCTTAATAGTTTTATTTCATTGCCTTCTTATTAAACAGCTTTCAAATCAGCTAAACGGCTAGTTTTTACTGATTTGAAATAGATTTAAAATCTCTACTTGCATTATTTTGTGTGTTGGTGGACCTACTAAATACTTACTGGGCCAGGTGGTCCTCTGGGGCCAACTTCACCCTAATGAAATAATAAAAATAATGCATCAAATTAGATTAAAAAACAATAAACCTGTTTTTAACACAATTGGCATATTCCACACTGCAAACACGGTACCTTTTGTCCTTTAACACCATGGGCACCTTCTTGACCAAACTGACCCTGTGAGGGGAAGCAGCTCAAGTTTTATAACTGACTGGAAAAAAGTTAATAAAAAACGTATTTGTGCTTGTGTCTGTGTTAGAAATGATGTGTTAAAAATAGAAATGTATTTGAAATAGAAAGCTAGAAAGATAAAGTGTGCACATAACATACGGCATCTCCTTTCTCCCCCTTCTGTCCTATCTCTCCCATCACACCTGGATCTCCTTTCACCCCCTAGATAGAGAAAAAATAAATAAATACCTTAACTGTACCATTCACCCATTTATTGTACAACAGAATTTTGGCTTCATTAATATTCTGATTTTTTTTTTCATGTCTTTTTATTTCCTGTTCTTTATTATTTTCCACAAGTATTTTACTATTTTTCAGACCATTTTATTATTTCACAATAATGACTTGCAATAGAGTTGATTTAAAAAGAAGACCTTTGTCACATATACTTTACAGCACAGTGAAATTATTTTCTTCACATATTTCGACTTGTTAGGAAGTTGTGGTCAGAGCACAAGGTCAGCCATGATATGGAACCCCAGAGCCAAGACGACTAAGGGCTTTGCTCAAGAGCCCAAGAACCTAGAGCATACTACGACCTATTAACCCTGTAATGTGAGGGTTTGGAAAAGACTCAGGAGACATTTAAGCTAAATTTTAGCTAAACGACAGGCTCACCTTTATTCAGTCTGTGAGTTTCAGTGCACGTTTAAAGAAAATAAAACATCTGAACAACAGAAAAAGGGGTTTTTAGATTTCACCCCTTCAGGTTCAAGTTCCACAGTAGCATCCATAAGGCTTCCAGCATTGTGGACTACCCCTCCAACCCCTCTAATGAACCCTTTACTCATCTCAGCAATCTCAAGACAGCCCTTAGCTACTGAATATGCTGTTGCATATGATTACTGTAAATAATGATATAAATAGGCTGTGGCATATACAGTGTGCAGGTGTAGAATTCTGTTCATGTGCCTCTGGAACATTGCTGGGGCTTCAAGCAGAGTTATGAATTGGTTTAAATCAAATGGAGTGGAAAGGGCAATTTTTTGCAGGACATTGAATTCAAGGGGATCTGCCAATATCCCTTCATTTAAGACACTGAAAGACTTGAATTGGTATATTAATTAAAATTGGGAAAGCCCTGGGGAGGCTTGCAGGACATCTTGTACTGCAAATACCAGGGGCTTGAAACACTGTTTCCTACCGTGGCCGGGAAGTACAAAAAAAAAATGTAATCAGGAAAGAAGATATCAGAAAACTAAACAATAAATTCAAAAAACAAGTTTGTAAATCATGTTTTTAAGTGTTTTGTTATGCTCTATGAGGCCATCTGTTGACAGATGGTATTTGTGCAATCAATTTGATCCCCAGTAATTTGTAAAGCTTGTGCACTGTTGCAGCTGATATTTGCGATATCGTGAATGCCCGGCCAACGGAAGCGGCCCATGAGACGCTTTGGTGTCTTGTCCTGTCCTCACTGCCCAGTCAATTGATTATGATAAGGCACATGGAATAACAATTTTCAACAGCTCTTCTTTTGAATGTCCTGTGTCACGAATCGTTCATAATCGGGAAAAATTTGGTACGGTACAACATCTGGCTGAACTCGCTAACTATAAATTACAGTCATTTTGACAAAGACATGCCAGAGCATCTTGTGACTGATACAAATAAAAATTCCCAGAGTGCATTCCCTGGAGAATGCCCTTCCCTCTCTCTGTGACCATCTCACATGCAGCTGACATTATCAACCCCGGCAACACATCCTCAACCAATGCTGTGCACATCCCACACCATGCAACTTTATTGCAGGATTCATCCATGCACATTTTTCTTAATAAACACTTAAATGCTGCCCAACTGGTCCCCAAGCAGGGACTAAGTGCTACCTTTATATCCCCATGCGCAAACCTCACCTCACCTTCACCCTACATGCTGCACCCTAAGCCTCAAATTGAACCAGGCTGAAATTTAACCAACTTTTTTTATGTCGAGATAATGTGAAAATTTGAGTCGTTATCACGACAAAACAACTTTTGTTATGTCAAAATAACGAGAACATTAAGTACACATTAATGAACCAAATCTTACCTTGATGCCTATACCTTCAGATGATCCAGGTGGTCCCTGCATTTTGGGGGGAAATTTTTTAAATATCTCTAAAGGTTCAACAAAATTGAAAATTGTAATTTTTTAACATAGTCACAATACAAATAAATCATAATTCTTGTTTGTAAAGATTATGTAATGCATACCAACACTCACCTAACTAGAACTTAAACACCAACTTAAACATTAGTCAGTCTTTTGTTCAGCAGTATAGTCAATGTGCCTTAAAGGCGGGGTGCGCAATGTTTGAAAAATGCTTCATAAAACCGACTAACAAAACGAACATGTAGCCAATGAGCAGAAAGGGGTGTGTTTTCACAATATGCGCCGGAGAGAGTGTTCAGTGCGCACGTCTGACATTAGCCTCTGCCGTTACCTCTGCCTCGGGTTCTAGGTGTTGAACGTCGTCTTCCGCGTGAAACGGAGCTAAACCTTTCACGGTACAACACACAGTACTACAAAAACACATTTGACCTGTATTACCATATTCATTCATTCATTCATTCATTCATTCATCTTCTACCGCTTATCCGAACCACCTCGGGTCACGGGGAGCCTGTGCCTATCTCAGGCGTCATCGGGCATCAAGACAGGATACACCCTGGACGGAGTGCCAACCCATCGCAGGACACACACTCATTCACTCGCGCACACACACTACGGACAATTTTCCACAGATGCCAATCAACCTACCATGCATGTCTTTGGACCGGGGGGAGGAAACCAGAGTACCCGGAGGAAACCCCCAAGGCACGGGGAGAACATGCAAACTCCACACACACAAGGTGGAGGCAGGAATCGAACCCTGACCCTGGAGGTGTGAGGCGAACGTGCTAAAAACTAAGCCACCGTGCCCCCCTGTATTACCATATTATTACTCATTAAGTTCATTTATTGAAAAAATATCCCCTCGGCCAGCTGCCCCAGCAGGTTCCACTATAATAGTTGCCTGGGTTGCGTATGTATGTGTGGGGCGGAGCTATCAAAAGAGGGGTGACAACCATTTGGGTTAGGGGTGTGTTTGTTTAGGTGATTTCAAATGTCAACATTAGCTTTCAGAGATCGTGCACCCCGCCTTTAACTCGTTCTCTCACCGTAACAGCTTGTTATGATGCAAGTGTTAAAAATAACAAAGTCAGCAAAAATCAAATAAAGTACAGTGATTAGCATTTTAATACAGCTTGTTATGTCCTTGACAATATAAGAATCAGAAAGAAACAGCATAACCATGACATTTATGTCTTTTATGTCATGTGAGGTCATGGTGATTAATTTAATAAAAACAAACAAACAATAGAAAATAGAAAAACACTGGGATTGTGGAACCAAGAAAATCACAGTCAAATTGCTGTTGCTGTAGAAGTGAAAAAAGACAGTTGCAGTTCTTACCGGTGGTCCTGGAATACCAGGCACCCCTGGTTGTCCTCTGCGACCCTGTAAGAAAAATTATGTGAGAAAAAGAAAAAGTGAAAAAAAATGTTTGTCTGTAAAAGCCTCATGCCTTGTAAAAGGCTCCCACTGGCTCAATGTTTTAATGGCAAGGAAACATAAAGAGCCCATAACCAACATTTGATGAGCCCTAGCAACAGTCAGCCATGACCCACAGTAATTAACATAATATGCCACTTGTAATGAACACGGAACAGAGCGGACCCTAACGCAGGATAGCTAAAACAAACAGGGTTTAATAACATAAAACACGAAACATGACGCGGATTAGAGACAGGACAAAACCACAGTAGATGCCGCGCTGCACAAGGCAACGCGGCACAGTTAAATAGACAAGGTAATTATAATGGGAACAGGTGAGGAGCGGGGCAGACACGTGACGAAGAACATAACAAATGCACGTGGCCAGAGTCCGGGCAGAGTCCTAACACCACTGTTAATCTCAAGGGTTCTGGAAGAAAAAGGATTTTTTAAATAAACTACTTACATAAAACCCTTAAATACTACACTGAAGCACTCAGTCTTTCGGTTAAGAGTATTTCAGCCTTATTTTTATATATGCCCTGATTAATAAAAACAAAGAATTGAAGAAAAGTGTACATTCTTTTTTCCATGACTATGTGAACTATGGAATGTTTCATCATTTGACACATAAATACACTAACACAGTCACATAGCATTTATAGAAACAACATATTCTAGAACAAACAAATAATCATAATTTAAATTGACATGTTTAATTTTTGCAAGTATGGGTGCACTTTATTTAAGAACTATGTCAAGAATTCACAAAATGTTGTCCATGCTGAGTGGTTTTCAGATTTTTTGAAATTGCCATTTCTCACTGTTAACTTTATGCTTCTTGGATGAAAACATAACTAAATATTCATTCATCTTCTACCGCTTATCCGAACTACCTCGGGTCACGGGGAGCCTGTGCCTATCTCAGGCGTCGTCGGGCATCAAGGCAGGTTACACCCTGGACGGAGTATAACTAAATATTATTTTATAAATTATTCATCAGTAAATCATGATGAATGGTAGTTGCACGCATCGGATTCAAATCACCGATGCTTGCCTACAAGCCAAAAATGGACCCGCGCTGCACCTCGCACCCTCAGGGCTACCAGCACTGCTCGAATGGTCCTACCATCTTTCAGGGTAATAGGTAAGTATACAAGACTCTTTTCTGTTCTGGCACAGAGGTGGTGAAATGAACGTCCCCTAGGGGTTCGGACAGTTAAGTCAATGGCCAGGTCAATCTTCAAACGACGGTTAAAGACCTACTTCTTCATGAAATACTTGAACTAGCACTTTCTCCCCTGTTTGCTGTGTGTGTGTGTGTTTAAAAAAGTACGTTAAAAAAAACTTTGCACAGTGTTTTAGGCTCATGGTTAATGTATTCAATGACAGAGCCTTGAAAGCACTTTTGTACGTCGCTCTGGATAAGGGCGTCTGTCAAATGCTGTAAATGTAAATTTCCTCTCAAAGAACTGCCACTCACTGAATATTTTTTTCACCAAGAACAAAGTGTCATGCTTTGGTCAAAGTCGCTGAGAACACATTTTTGATAGAACGATATTTGATGTGAAAATTAAAGTTGCTATAAATGGTATATTAATTGCTATAAATGGTATATTAAACCTCTGTTAAAATTGCAGTTTTTATGTAAAGAGTAAAACTAAGATAAAAATTCCACAATTCAACACTTAATACCATGCGTCAACAAAATTCAAATGAAAAACTCACTCACTCACTCATTTTCTACCGCTTATCCAAACTACCTCGGGTCACGGGGAGCCTGTGCCTATCTCAGGCGTCATCGGGCATCAAGGCAGGATACACCCTGGACGGAGTGCCAACCCATCGCAGGGCACACACACACTCTCATTCAATCACGCAATCACACACTCCGGACAATTTTCCAGAGATGCCAATCAACCTACCATGCATGTCTTTGGACTGGGGGAGGAAACCGGAGTACCCGGAGGAAACCCCCGAGACACGGGGAGAACATGCAAACTCCGCACACACAAGGTGGAGGCGGGAATCAAAGCCCGACCCTGGCGGTGTGAGACAAACATGCTAACCACTAAGCCACCGTGCCCCCCAAATGAAAAACTGTTAAAATAAAAATTATAATGTCAATACACAATGCTGAAAAACTAGTTCACGCTTTTGTTTCCTCTCGGTTGGACTACTGCCTTACTCTCTGGATGTTCCAGTAGGTGCATAAACAAGCTTCAGTTTGTCCAGAATGCAGCAGCTAGCTTCCTAACTAAAACCAGAACATATGAAAACATAGATAATATCATATCTATTGGCTTACAGTCAAGTTTTGAATTTATTATAAAATAGTATTTTAAAATAATATAATGATCTATAAAGAATGGTCTGCCATTCTACACAGACTCTGTGACCGCACACTGCTGTTGAAGATGGCCCCAAATGGATAGTCTGGAAATACGTGGGATTGTACATAGTACCACATATACCACTTACTGTATCAAAGAGATGGCTCTGGACTGCTATTTCTACAATCATTTTGGACTCAGGTCTCCATCACTGAACATGTGCTAACTTCAACACGACAGACTTCATGT
Organism: Tachysurus vachellii; assembly: GCF_030014155.1. Lineage (NCBI taxonomy): Eukaryota > Metazoa > Chordata > Actinopteri > Siluriformes > Bagridae > Tachysurus > Tachysurus vachellii. The sequence goes on along the minus strand of NC_083461.1, from coordinate 34,909,328 downwards.
CAAACTAGAATAAATCTCCTGGTTACACAATTGCATCTTTTGAAGAGCAGTTATAGAATCGTTTTACTTTTTAAATTCCACAATCTGGTGGCAACCAGATGAGGATAGCTGCCCCTTTGAATGTGGTTCTTTTCAAGGATTCTTAATAACATTTCAGGGAGTTTTTTCTTGCCAATTCTGGCTTGCATATTTTTTTTTTTTTTTTTATTATTTGAACCCTAAATTTATATAGAAGAGAAGCGAGCAAAAGAGATTTTATAACTGATCCAGTCTTGTAATCCTACCACCTGCCCACTGGATCCAATCCACTCCACTATGCTCTAGACCAATTCACAAAACCTTCTGCCCTTCATGACCAATGGATTACTAACATCTGGTTATGTACCAACTACCTTAAACAGATGAAGGGTTATTCCCATACTGAAGAAATCTGATCTGGATCCATCAGTCATCATTGACTATAGACTGGTATCACTTCTCTCTTTTCCTTCAAACATTTTATAATGCATTGTGTACAGTATAGTCAACTGTTTGTCAATCTCACGCAGAACAACCTCCAAGATCCCAATCAGATTGGCTTTAAAGCAGCATCTCATCAGTTGAAAATCAATCCAAGCAAAACTGAACTGCTGGTCATCCCAGGTGAATCATCGCCTAGTCAGGATCTTGCTATATCCTTACACAATGATCTGACCCCCCCCCCCCCCCCCCCTTCAGTCATAGCTCACAACCTTAAAGTATCCATGGACAATCAACTGTCCTTTTCCTCGCCTGCTGCTAATGTGACACACTCATGTCTGTTTCTTCTCTACAACATCAGAAGTATTCTGCCATTTTTATCCACACAGGCTGCTCTGATACCTGTTCAGTCTTTAGTCATATCAAGAATGGACCACTGCAACTCACTGCTGTCAGGTCTACCTATGAACACAATTAATCCTCAGCAAATGATCCAAAATGCAGCTGCACGACTTATTTTCATCCTGCCTAAATTCTCACATACCACCCAACTGGCATGCAATACAGTATAATAAATACATGTTAGGGAAACAACCAGTGACAAAACTTGGGTGGAGTCAAGACATGCTTGGCTGTAGCACACGACACAATGGGGAAATTGGTATGTGGTAGCCTAGTGGTTAAGGCGTTGGCTACTAATTAGAAGGTTGTGAGTTCGATCCCAGGTCCACCAAGCTGCCACTGTTGGGCCCCTGAGCAAGGCCCTTAACCCACAATTGCTCAGTTGTTGTATAAAAATTAGATAATGTAAATCGCTCTGGATAAGGGTGTCTGTTAAATGCTGGAAATGGAAATTCCTGACTACAGATTAGAAAGTTGTACATCGTTCATAGATTTAAGAAGCAGCTAAAAAAAAACCTTTTGCAGTATGGCAAGAGGATAGCTACTTCAAGTACAACTACTGTCCTGGCTATAAATGTGATCTAAAATGAATGCTGAAGTGACATATATTCTACCATGCCATTACATTTTTTATTCTATGGTTGCACTGAAATATCACCCAATGATGGATCCACACTGTTCCGTGTGGATTTTTGCCTAGTTGGATTTATGTTTTTCAACTCTCTCCTGTTTATGCGGACTATTGCTGTGCTTTTTTTAGCCTGAGCTAACTTTTGGCTGTCGTGCTCTAGTGGATTACAGCCAAGTGTCAAAGAGTGGGTTTTATCAGGCAGCAAGTGAACAGTCACGTTTTTGTTTTTGGAAGTAGGAAAAATAAGCATAAGGATATTGTTAGGACTCTGCCCGGACTTGGCCACGTGCATTTGTTTATGTTCTTCGTCACGTGTCTGCCCCGCCCCTTGTCTCTTCCTGCCCGCTTCCACACACCTGTTTCCAATTGTATTACCTTGTCTATTTAACTGTGCCGCGTTGCCTTGTGCAGCGCGGCATCTACTGTGGTTTTGTCCTGTCTCTAGTCCGTGTCATGTTTCGTGTTGTCTGTTATTAAACCCTCTTTGTTTTAGCTATCCTGCGTTTGGGTCCGCTCTGTTCCGTGTTTATTACAGATATGAGCAACACTGACAAGGGCAAACATTATTTCAGACCAAGTATACCCATTCATGGCCTAGTTCAGCAGGTTAATGCATCACAGCATACTGTAAAACTGTTTTGTATTGGTTTGAAAAACATGATAAAGAATTCTAGGTGTTGATTTTGCCTCCAAATTCCCCACAGCTGCTGCTAATATCATCGTGCCAAATACCACAAGACAGCATGTGGTGTCGATGCCTCAATGACTCTAAGCGGATTTGGAGCCACAAGCAGGACCTACTCAATATTAGATAGGTAGTTATTCCTGATTAAGTGTAAATCTAAATAAATATAAATATCACGATAGTCCAGTCTATATGATTTCTTAACTTGTTTGTTAATAACTGTTTAACTCCATGTCAGGGTTTGTTTGGACAATTATCTTCCAGTACATTAGTTCTGACAGTGTGTGTTTGTTTTTGTGTATTTTGTTTTTGTTACGTGTTCACATGACACTCAAGAACATAGTCTATGCTAGAAAGGTGTCACAACTGTATGCAATCCTAAAAGATGCAATTTTAAAATAAAGTGTGATTGAAAACACTACCATACTGTCAGACCATGTTATACCTCATTGTTCCATTTCATCAAAGACAGTACAGTACGAAATACAAAATATAGTATTTAAAGACAAAAAATAAGTAAAGTAAGTCATCAACTACAGTGTCTATCACTAACAAAGCAATCATTCACCAAAGCAACATCTGATGAGATCCGGATAACTGCATAATAATCCTTCAGGCTGCTTAGATATGTATTGTTCATTCTAGTATTTGACCCCATTTGGCCAACTAACCATATATCACCTTTGGAAGGGTACACTAGTGGAATTTTCCATGTATGCCATCATTCACACTCTTGACCTTGTTTGAAATGCATAAGCTGCATTTCAAGTGAACAGTGAGCACTCATAGCTCATCAAACTATGAGCACTGCTTAAGACCAAGAGCACACATATTCACAATAGACTTACAATCAAACTGATTTAGAAGTGATCTCTTGTTAAAGATCTGCTGATGGCTACATCAAACACAATGTCACACAATGTCAATGCCAGGCAGTAATTTGCTCCTGTTTACTCACCCTTTTGCCCTCTTTTCCTGGCGGACCAGATACACCAGCTTCTCCCTGGGCGAGGACAGAGAGGCATAGGTATATATATATATATAATAAAATGTGTTATTCATCAAATAAATTCACAAATTCTTCCATGAGTAAAAAGCAGTTACTGGTCAGGTTTATATTGATAGTAAATACTAGACCCTAGCAAAGGTTTAAGGTCTGTCCATGCCATTCATGGACAGATCCACTGATGTTTTGGTTAAGACACATGCTAGGAACATGCTAGGCATTTTTGTTATATCTTAATTATTTTCACGGGAAATAAAACTAAGGTATATCACATTTCCATTTAGTTGATCCTTGATGTTCTAGACCAGGGGTCTGTGACCTTAAACACTTAAAGAGCCATTTGGACCCGTTTCCCACAGAAAAACAAACGCAGGGAGCCACAAAACCCTTTTGACATCTAAAATGAAGATAACTGCATATATCATTTTATACCTTTATGGAAAGTGTAGAAAAAACTGTAGTGTGTTCATTTATGAAATCATTGAACTGCTACCGAGTAAACGAAATTTTATTTCTACAAGCAAACAAAAATATTTTGAACAATTTAAACTAACCTTAACAAAAAAGACGGGAGTTGAAGGTTACTTTCAAATAAAATATTCAATGTCTAATTGAGTCCTCTTCCCCCATTCGTGACATCAAAATTTTAACTTGCAGGCTGCAGCAAACCAAAAATGCGTCTGCTTCTGTGTGTCGGTGTCAGGGAGCTACCTGACTCTTCTCCCATGCGTGCCCCGCCCGCACGGAGCGGCTCGCCGGCGTACTAATGACACACACCTGACTCTCGTTTCTACCTCATCACCAACCCTATAAGATCCCCTCTCTCACGCTAACCAGCGTCCGTTATTACCAATGGTTCGGCGTGCTTCCAACACGCCGTTAGCATTCTCTTCTGGACTTCGTGGGCCGCGCTCTCTAGCGCACCACCGGATATTTATCTCTGCTAACCAGTTGTTTGTGGAATTAAAACAGTTTGCCTTCACTTCGGCTTTCACCTCTGTGTTTGGCGTGCCTTCTTCCGGCTCCTGGGGGTGTCAGTAAATCTGACGTCGGGTTACCACCCTCAGTCCAACGGCCAGGCGGAACGCAAGATACAGGAGCTGAACAGGTACTTGAGGACTTACTGCAGCCAAGATCAGGGAGATTGGGCACGGTTCTTACCCTGGGCGGAGTATGCTCAGAACTCGCTTCGCCAGGACTCCACGGGCCTCACCCCTTTCCAATGCGTGCTGGGGTTCCAGCCGCCCTTGTTCCCCTGGTCGGATCAGCCCAGCGACGTGCCTTCGGTGGACGCCTGGTTCCGGGAGAGCAACCGGGTCTGGGAATCGGCGCACACCCAGTTGTGTCGGGCCCTCCGCACCACCCGCCGGCACGCCGACGCGAGACGTCTGGAGTCTCCATGTTACCGCCCCGGGGATCGAGTGTGGCTCTCTACGAAGGACCTGAAGATGAAACTGCCGTGCCGCAAGCTCAGCCCCCGGTTCATTGGGCCGTTCAGGATCGCCAGGAGGATTAGTGACGTGTCCTACCGGCTGGAGCTGCCACCGGGGTACCGCATACACCCAACCTTTCACGTGTCCCTGCTGAAGCCGTGTGTCTCGCCCATTTCTCGCCCTCCAGGTGGCCCCGTGGAGCCCGTCCAGCCGGAGGTCGTAGCTCAGCCGGGCGTCTATGCAGTGCGGGAGGTCCTTGACTCCAGGAGGCGTGGGGGTCGCCTCGAATACCTGGTGGACTGGGAAGGGTACGGCGCGGAGGATCAGTCTTGGGTAGCACGACAGGACGTGCTGGACCCGGGCCTGCTGGCAGATTTCCATACTGCCCACCCGCACCGCCCGGCGCCCAGGGCTAGGGGTCGTCCTCGTCGTAGGGTCAGGGCGTCCGGTGCCGCCCCTGGAGGGGGGGGTGGTGTCAGGGAGCTACCTGACTCTTCTCCCATGCGTGCCCCGCCCGCACGGAGCGGCTCGCCGGCGTACTAATGACACACACCTGACTCTCGTTTCTACCTCATCACCAACCCTATAAGATCCCCTCTCTCACGCTAACCAGCGTCCGCTATTACCAATGGTTCGGCGTGCTTCCAACACGCCGTTAGCATTCTCTTCCGGACTTCGTGGGCCGCGCTCTCTAGCGCACCACCGGATATTTATCTCTGCTAACCAGTTGTTTGTGGAATTAAAACAGTTTGCCTTCACTTCGGCTTTCACCTCTGTGTTTGGCGTAACAGTCGGATTTCGCAAGTCGGCGGTTATGACGCATATTTTGAGCGACAAAAAAAATTAAACACGGTTTATTTTAATGTTACAAGAGCGTCATAATCTTAGAATTTAGAATTACATTTTTTAAAAAGCTAACTAACTAAAATAAAATAAATTTAAATTAAATATTTATTTTCCAAATCTACAGGGAGCCGCAGCAGAGGGATGAAAGAGCCACTTGCGGCTCCGGAGCCGCGGGTTGCCGACCCCTGTTCTAGATAAACAGATACAAGTCATTCATTAATGCTTCATAAAATGAATAATATGTTGTGTAATATTCCAAAAGAAGACTAACTGCAGTGTGAAGATAGTGGGAGTACTGATCTAGAACCAAGTTTTTTTTCTACCTGTGCTTATTATAGCTGTTGAGCAATAAATGCCCTATTCAAGATATCTGTATCTGTTGACCAATTTGCTGTCTATTACTGTATGTGATAAAAGAACACAGCTTACCTTTTCACCAGCAACACCCGGGGGACCCTGTCAAAAGTTTTTTTAAATGTAATTTACTGTTTCATTTCTGTGAAATATTTCCATTATTTCTTTTTATGCTTGACTATAAATACATTAATTATGCAACGTAGTAATGTAATTAAGTAGTTTTCTTTATGTCAGAGTGAAATTATAGCATTTCACTTTTCACAGGCAATATAAAATGCAATTACCTGATCTCCTTTTTGACATTCATTTATATTCTGTAATGAGAAGGATATCAGATAGGTGAGATGAGATATGAAATTGTCAAAGGTCTGCAGAGAATATTTCTCCATGTAGTGCACAGATTTAATAACCCTTTTTGAGCTGTTTGTATATTTATATTGATTGTTTTATTTAGATAATTGCAGCATTAATACTCTGGATATTAAATATGGAATATTATGTAGTATATGAAAGCCCAATTCTATCAGATAGAAATTATTCATTCATTCATGAATTCATTCATTCATTCATCTTCTACCGCTTATCCGAACTACCTCGGGTCACGGGGTCAGATAGAAATTAATTAAATAAATAACACAGACTTACCTTTATATATCAAAAAGTGTCAGTCAGAATAGTGAACTAAGTTAAAAAGAATTTGATATACATTTTGCTCTGTATGTATTGAAACAGCAAGGCTATGCTGTTTTATATCACACTGATGATATTTGTTTTAGAGATCAAAAGATAAGTATGAGAAAATACATTTATTTACTCTCTCTCCCTCTCTCTCATCTTCTACCGCTTATCCGAACTACCTCGGGTCACGGGGAGCCTGTGCCTATCTCAGGCATCATTGGGCATCAAGGCAGGATACACCCTGGACGGAGTGCCAACCCATCGCAGGGCACACACACACCCTCATTCACTCACACAATCACACACTACGGACAATTTTTCCAGAGATGCCAATCAACCTACCATGCATGTCTTTGGACCGGGGGAGGAAACCGGAGTACCCGGAGGAAACCCCCGAGGCACGGGGAGAACATGCAAACTCCACACACACAAGGCGGAGGCGGGTCCCCTACATTTATAATATAATATAATATAATATAATATAATATAATATAATATAATATAATATAATAAATAATAAAATATTTCAGCTTTAATTTCCTGATATTTCCATCTGGATGTAAACTCAGCCATTTGTCAGCTAATTAAAGATTGGGACATTCACATGAAAAGTGATTGTTGCCCACACGCACCCTGTTATACTGATTGTTTAATCCATTAATAGCGCTGAATTTCTACTCTTGGTTTGAGTTTTTTTTTTTTGCCTGCAAAGACTGCATTTGGTGTTAAAAAAGATAACACAACATTTGGGGAAAAAACAAGTCATTTTGAAGCAGAGAAAACAAAAATAATTTTGAAGCATTGCAAATAAAAACTGGTCTACAGTACTTACAAACAGAGATAGAACACATTAGCTAATGTGTTTTTGTTTACATTTTGTGTTCACGTGTGTGCACTGCCCTTGTCTATTCCTTCCCACCTCAGCACACCTGTCCCTTCTGTGTCTAATTGTCTTCCATATTTATTCGTGCCGAGTTGCCTTTAGCTATCAGTGTGTTTAGGTCTGAATTTTATTCATGAAGACACCCCTGCCTCTATGATAACAGCAGTTAATGACAAACATTGTAAAAGCTGTTAAAAAAACTAAAACAATAGAAGTTGTCAGTAACTGAACAGCAGCGGATAACTGCTGAATGTTTTAAAATCTATAAAAAAGTTTGTATGGTGGTACAGTTGGTATGAGACCTTTGTTATGAAATGCTGTGTATGAATAATTTGGACAAACATGAGTCATGATGTGCATGCAGGATGACCAAACATCTCCACTTTGGTATCACTCAAAAAGATATGGTTCCATATCTATTGTGGTTTATTAATTTGCAATTTTGTAAAGCTAACGATGTTGTCATATTAATTTTGGAGAGAGTCATCCTTCAAAGAAAGCCATGCTTGTTAAGTAGATTTTTCAGTGTGCTCTCATGCACATAAACTTTTTATATGCTTAATGAGGCCTGTAGGTCACATGATGTAACTCTTGGGATTTCTTTATCTCTAAGCATTAAACAATTAAATTTAATCAAATTCAATTCAGTTTATTTGTATTGTCTCAAAGCAGCTTAACAGAAGTATAAAAACAGAATTTGGGATTGAATTTGCTGGAGCACCCACTCTTGGGAAGACTGCCAAGGCTCCACATTTATAAGCGACTGTAATAAGTCATTTTACATTGATGAAGATGGCATTATAACCCTTCCCTCCCCTGAGTTTTTCAGAACACTAAACAGCTAAAATCCCAGATAAAAATCCATGCCAGATAAAACCTCTCTTAAAATGTAGCACAGAAATGCACATCTAAAATCATTAGACAAACAATGTATTCTGTTCAGAGTGTTCTTATATAGATTTAAATAAAACTCAATAAAAATGACAAACATGCATCATGCACAATGGTCCCCTAAATCGTATTAACAAGATAACCCTATTAACAAGAGCTTACATGTGCTATTAAAATAATGAAAAAGTACTTACAGAAGTCCTTGGTGGACCTGGGGGACCCACATCTCCCTTTAAGAAGGTATTACAGGTTAAATTAACACAGGGAATATGTTAATAATTCTTTAAATATATGTTTTGTTGTAAAATGTAATGGAACAAAATTTGACCGATCTTTCATTTAAAACTGATATGCTTTTTTCCACTTTAAACTACTCTGCCGGTTGAATGTCACTGATACTGTTAAGAAATTGTGTAGCTCTTCTGCCTCTGTCCTGACCATCCCTCCCCTCAATGACCAGGTACTCTGTCTAACCAAGGCCTCCTGCAGTTTGCCACAATCCTCCATCTGCCCCTCAGCCACCTGGACAATAAAGACACATACGTACGACTGCTGTCCATAAAATGTTCAGTTCAACATCTGACTGAGACCTGCTGGGCCTGAATACCTCCCTCTGCAAATGGATCCTGGACTTCCTGACTGGGAGAGCTTATCAGTCCAGATCAGAATCACTATCTCCAGCACCACCACAGGCCCCTCAGGGCTGTGTGCTTAGTCCATGGCTGTTTAATCTTCTGACTATATAGCAATGCACAGCTTGAACCACATCATCAAGTTCGCCTGTGACACAATCGTGTAAGAACGGCAAGTTATCATACAGAGAGGAGGTTTAGAACCAACAACCTGTATCTGAACGTTGACAAAACTATGGTTTTTGACTTGGTTGTTGAGATGGTTATTGACTTCAGGAGAGCGCAGAGCGACCACTCTGTACAAAACTCCTTGGTGTTCATCTGGTGCAGAACTTCACCTGGTCACTCAACACCAGCTCCATCAGTTAGAAAGCCCAGCAGTGCCTCTACTTCCTATGAAGGCTGAGGAAAGCACACCTCTCACCACCCACCCCAACCACATTTTATAAAGGGACCATAAAGAGCATCCTAAGCAACTGCATCACTGTCTTGTTTGGAAACTGCATCATCTCAAATCACAAGACCCAGGAAGACAAATCACAAGACACAGGACAGCTGAGAAGATCACTGGAATCTCTCTTCCCTCCATCACAGACATTCCTAATACACGCTGCATCTGCAAAGCCAACAGCATTGTGGATGACACCACACACTCCTCACAATCTGGAAAAAGGTACTGTAGCTTTCGGGTTCTCACAACCAGACTGTGTAATACTTTTTTCCTTCAAGCCCTCAGACTCCTTAACACTCAGACCTGAACTATACCAAACACACACACACACTGTGTGAACTAAACTGGACTGTAAAATCAATTACTCACTCAACTGCTGTTTTTGCACACAACATTGATGTTTTTTAACATTGACTACTTAAGTTTGCATATGTTTACAATTGCCTTAGTTGCATAATGTACTTTAAAATATACAGTATGCACCCTGGTCAGTGCAATATTTTGTGTATTTTGTGAATTTGTCTTGTAATGTTCTATATTGTCTGTTTGCACTGTTTTTTGTCTCACACTGTTGCAATAGGTTGCACACGGTGCACCTTATGTGGCTAGGACTGAAGTATTTGGCACTGTATTGTTTTATCTGGCTTTATGTCTTTTTATATACTACCATGGTCCTGGAACATTGTTGCAGTTCACTGTGCACTTGTGTCAGCTTCATATGGTTGAAAGTACAATTAAAGCTTCCTGACGACTACAGTGGATATTACCCAACTGCACAACTGACTGCTCTTCAAACTACAAATGCAATCCTTATGCAAACCCTCCACAGCCCATCCAATACCAGGCCCGAGCCAGTAAAAATGCAGCTCCCAGAAAAGTTCGATGGCAACGCAGATCACTGACGTGGAGGCAGGACTCCACCAAATACAAATTTATGATGTTTCTGCTCTCTAGTGAGGCTCTTTACTGAGCATCTGCAGTTTGGGATAGCAACCACCAGGTTCATAGCTCCTACAGTTACTTTTCAAACTAGATCCAGGAGGTCTGAGTTTTCTTGTGGAGTGGTGTGATTTGTCCACACCACTAGGGGGCATTATTTGAATACTTGGTAATGCTTTATGGCCTGAATAACACCTGTGGCGTTCCAGGCTTTTATAAACGAAATCTTCCGGGACTAATTGGACTCATATGTTATAGTATGCATAGACAACATCCTGATATAATCCTCAACATTCAAGGACCATGTAACTCAAGAATGCACCGTGCTTAACAACTTGGAGTCTATAAAGAATGTCAAGGGACTAACCCCACGACAAGCCAGATGGGCCTTGTTCTTCACACGCTTTAACTTTTCAGTAACCTACATCCCAAGAACCAAGAACTGCAAAGCTGATGGTCTTGTCGATGAAACGCCTACTCCCGAGCCCATCCTCCCACTATCCATTGTTATCGCCCCCATACGTTTGGAATTGAAGGAACAAGCACCTTGCCACCCTGCCAGAATTTCCTCCCACCAAGCGACATGTCCCCACTGACCTTAAACCTAGGGTCATCCAGTGGGTACAATACTCCAACAGTTCAGGTCACCAAACATCCAACATACCACTGTGTATCCTGGCTGAAACCTGCTCATACCCTACAGCCCACCGTCAATGGAGACCACACCCCACCTCAGACTCTTAGCAAAAAAAAAGTTAACAACAGTACTAGGAGGGCTATGGTCCAGAGAAGATGTTCTAGATTCAGTGTTAAGTGCTGAACCCCTCATTAATTGAGGAATTCCATCAAACCCACCCTGGTCACCCCATACGCTGTCCCCAGGTCCAGCCCCATAGAAGAAGAACACCAAGAGTTGTTTTTGAATGTGGGGGCTCTGTAACAGTGATTTCCCCCTCCCCTGCTTCCAGAGGGAGCAGAGGAAGTATTGTTAATTGCTACCTGCTATTGCCTTGTTTATTGCCTTTGACCATTGAATCTGTATTTCTCGACTCACTTGTTTTGGATTAACCTTTGTATTTGTTTGCGCCACAAACTGATTGTTCTGAGTATTAATTCATGTACCTGTTTTCTGACCATGCTTTTTTGTTGTGATACAAAAGCCACTCACAATGCCAAATACAGTTAAGTTAATTCAATCTGGTGATAACTCACTTTGTTTATAATTCATCAAGCAAGGTTATGCAAATACAACTTTCCTTTAGTTTCCAAACACAATAATAGCCAGTATTTGGCACTTTATAACTGTCTAATTCTAGTGTGGTTCATGCAATACTGGTTCTAGAGCAAATACTCATGTTACATGCAAGTATAAAAACTTTCCCTTGTGTTTGCATGTCCTGACATGCTTGCAGATTAATAATTGCAGAAATATAAATCAGCACTGTGTGAGTGTGCATATGTGTACAGACAACACACTCCTACTCCTTACGTGACTTACTTTATCACCTTTCTGTCCAGGTCGGCCCTCGGGTCCGGGGTCTCCTTTTAAACCCTGGGAGAAAAGAATACTGCAAAAATTCAGTCATGCTCTACAAAATACTACACAAATACTACACATATTCCAAATTTGGTCAAGGTAGCCAATGCCTGACATCAACAATATTTATTATAATTCTTTAATATACAGATGTACATATTTTTATTTCAGTTTACTTGGTGACATAATGAATTTTTTTTAGATGTTACTTTCAGTCATGTTATGCAAAAAATGCAGTGCTTTAAAAAGGTCACTACATCATGCTCTAAATTGTTGATGTTTATATCCTAAATAAAGCTGGGTGATTTGAAATGGCTTATGATACACAGAATGTAGGTCATGTAATGTAAGACAACATCATTAATGGATCTTGAAATTGAGATTTGCTGGAATTGGTCCAATGCACCAAACCTCTGCTAGTCATTTGTAATATCCTTGCATATCCTGTAAGAGCAACAAGACTTTGTATTTGATCATAAAATAATTCAAAGTCTATCTATCTATCTATCTATCTATCTATCTATCTATCTATCTATCTATCTATCTATCTATCTATCTATCTGTCATAAGCTAGGTAAGTTGAATAAAGTAATTCAGAATAAAAGCCTTTATTTTGTCACATATACCATACAGCACAGTGAAATTCTTTCATCACACATCCCAACTTTGGAGGTTGGGGTAGGAGCAGAGGTTCAGCCATGATACAGCACCCCTGGAGCAGTGAGGGTTAAGGGCCTTATATATATATATTCATAATTTGAAACATTAACATTAGTCAAAGTAAAAGAGGAAGTGCCCTGGAGTGTGCTGTGCACAGGAGATATCTGATCCAGAGCCTAATTTAGAACCAGTTCTTTTTCGACAGCCAAAGCACCGGCTCTGAACCAGGAAAAGTGGTTCTTAAGTAGCACCAAAACGTTGCTGGTCTAGACTTAAGAACCGCTTGCGTCAGGGGCTGTGGGCGGGGCTGTGGGCGGGGCTACTGTTAGCGCATTTGATAATATACCTTAAGTATACTAATGTTTAATACACTTTTACTTTACCGCGATAAGATACATTATCAGCACACATGATAGTAGGTAGCTACATGCTAAGGCTAAATTTTTTCTGTGTTAATGATAAAATAACGTTATGTACTTTCTCGATTACAACCTCCGTTTATACAGATTACATGAAGCTGCACATACACGTTGGATTCGCTGCGTTTGGGTGTTAATGGAAGTTCACAAAGCCATGAGCATTAACAGTAAAGCAACATCCGCCATTGTTGTGTTTGTGTTTGCCGCTGCTGCGCTAAAGTTGCTGGGACACGTGACACGTATACAGTGACGTCAGACTCGGCTCTGTGATGGCTCTTTAGCCGATGGAAAGACAAACCGGTTCTTAGAAGGTTCGCCAGTGGAACCAACTTTGAACCAGCACCAGTGCTAGATCTGAACCAGCACCCGGTTCTTTTTGGTGGAAAAGAGGCACATGTGTCCCGTTTATATTTTACCTGGTTCATTTTTTATTTACATCACCACACATCTTTGTTTTAATTCTGTCTTGTCTCTGCCCCATTATGTCATTTCCTATTTTTCCTACTGTGTCCTTATTGTATTCATCTTTTTCAGTTTTGTTCTTAATTGATGTTCTTATTTAAACCCTTGCATGTTGCATCCGCAGTGCAAAGTATTTTTGCAGTATACAAGCAATTGTACCAAGCCTTGTCTCTTGTTTTGAGCTTCTCTTTAAGCCAGAGCCCTATCCTATTTTATGTTTAAATCGTGGGTTTAGAATATTTCTGCAAGAAATAGAGGTCTGCAAGAACGAGTGGGAAGAGAGGTTCTCCAACCCACTTCTGTGCACATTTTGCTTCCATATTTGCATAGCAAAATGATAGCGCTTCGAGCATTTGATGGAGGAGTGTAATCTCCTCATATCAAATCCTGCTTCTGATATTTCCACAAAAACAATTGCTCTGTTCACATTTGTTGCCGTAATAATTTACCCACTCGTCCAGCCACATGATTTCTCTGTGTGCTCCGGACACCTTTCTGGCTCCCTGCCCACTTTCACTCCATCTATCCATTTGGAAAACTGGCCCGACTTGGTGCCCCCTCCTATTATATGGTCCGAGCTCACCCCCGAAACAGTATGTCTGCACCAGACCATGAGCCGGCAAGGGCAGATTGTGGCTGGGCAGGCCACGGCCTTGGGCAAACATGAGCAGGTCCTGTCTGCACTATTTACTGAAGTTCAGCAAATCTCAGAATAACTAGGGCAGATCCAGGCCCTCATGTTGCAGGCAACCCAACAGAGGAAGGTTCCCAGGCCAGCTGTCTCTGAAACACGGTCCCTGAAACACATTTGCCTCCCCTGCAGCCGTACGTCAGGCAGCCTGGAGGCTGAAATTCATTGATCATACAATTCTCACTTGTTTTTGAGATGCAGCCCTCCCAGTTTCCATCAGAAAGGGCCAAAATAGCATACACTGGCTAGCCACGGTCTCAGGAAATGAGTGTGATACCAGTGATGGTGGATCAGTTTTCTGTCATGCAAATCATGCCAAACTCCCTTCAGCCAAGGAGACTGCAGAACTTCTGCTGCAGAGCATCATACAACCACACAGCGTCCCCTCCGACCTGGTCTCGGATCGGTGTCCTCAATTTGATAGCCAGTTCTGGAAGGCGCCTCCTAACAAGCAGTCCCCACCCCCAACCTGTCTCATATAGTATGGTGGATTCTGGACTCCCAACGCTGCAGATAGAACATCCAGTATTTGGTCAACTGGGAAGGCTGGGGTCCGGAGGAAGGCTCGTAGGTCCCTGCGTGACACATCCTGGACCTGGAGCTGGTTAGGACCTTTCAAAACCACATATTTGTGAACTACAATAGAAATAAACTGTACAATACTGAGATAAACATAAACAAACTGAGCTTCACCTTCAGGTTAAATGTTAATTTGCTTCCCCTTGGCTTTCACCCAATAACCTTTACTCGTCGCCCTATGTTATTGTGTAAGGAGCAGCTAAGTAGACTATGAGCTAATGGTCACCGTTACTGTACGTCATAAATGCATTCACAAGACACTGCTTGAAACACTTCTGCTTTTAACGACAGTTCCGGGTCAGCAGTCATTTTGGGGTAGCACTTCAGAGGGAGGTGCCATTTTGTACTTTTGGCCCTATTTAAGCATGCCATGAACTTTCCGTCTCCGCCAAATGGTCATTTCAGTCTGCCAAGCACTCCTGTCAAGTCAACTCACCTTTGTTCCTGCATCTGCCTTGACTGGTATGACCCTGCTAGTTCCTTCATTGTTTTTGATTGCCCTGTATTGCTCCGTTTGTGGTTATTTGGATTATTGGTCTATGTTATAATCCCAATTCTGCCTGCCCTGCATTCCCCGTTTGTTCATTGGTTTTGATATTGTTTTTCTGCCTTGCCTTGTTCTATACTATCTAGTGTGTGTGAACTATTCATTTTTACAGACTCATATTTTGGACCTTCATACATTCTGCATTTTGGTCCTCACCTGCCTGATTTGACAAGAAAAGAAAGGATGGGCTCATGATCCAAAACATACCATCCCATCTGTCAAACACGACAAAGGCACTTTTATAGCATGGGCATGTATGGCTGTCAATGGAATTGAGTCACTGGTATTTATTTATTACAATGATGTGTCTGCTGATACAAGTGGATGAATTCTGAAGTTAACAGAATGCTACAAATCTTCACTTAACACTACAAATGGATAATGACCTAAAACACACAGCAAAAGCCAAAAGCTTCAAAGAAAGAAAGAGAAAGAAATGGAATTTTCTTAAATGGCAAGTGAGTCAGCTGAAATCAACTCAATTGTGCATGTTGCTCACTTACTGGAGACAAAACTGAAGCCAGAATGAGCAACACAAGAACCTGAAGGCAGCTGCCTCAAATAGACAAAACATTTAGTAATGCCCATGGGTTCCAGACTTCAGGAAGTCATGGACTGCAAAAAGATTTGTATCTAAAGATTATTTTTAATACTTATATTTAGAATTATTCTAGAAATAGAATTACGTTTATGTTTGTGAGAATGCTACGCAATATTTATTAAAATGTTATATTTCATTAAACTTTGCAAATTTAAATCCCATGTTCTGGTGTACAGATGCAAAATGACCAAAGTCGTATAACTGTCCATCCAATACCTACGAACTCAACTGTATGTGTAAATTGAATGATTAAAAAAACAAAGAATTTCCTTGTACTGACATGCCAGTTTAGTGTTGAGCTGTTACAGAAAAATAATTCACACCAGTGTGGTGTGATATAGCGTGATGCAAAGCAGAGGCATCTGGTTTATACTTGACATATGACTTTCAGTGTGCATGCAGATGCAATGGTAACACAAGCAGCATTGCTCACATACTCACTAGGTATCATATTTACATCAATAAATTTTAAAAGTGACATTCACTAGCTGGCAATTCGGACCCAAAACATCCCTGTCCATCATGTTTTAAATCTGATATCTATTTTTCTATTTTTAATTGTTTGTTGAACTATGCCAGCAACGAATGTTATTCCTAAATATAAGACTAAAATATCATGTAACCTATGCATTTAAATGCTATCATTTTATTTTAGGTATTACCATACGAAATTAGTCTTGAATATAAAGTTGTAAGAAAAATAAGTAAATGAATCAAAAGAAGATATATTTCTCATGACCCCATTTGTAAATCAAGTGACCTGTGACTTGACCCAAGTATGGAAACCCCAGTCCATACCACTTTTTTGAATTTTTGTTCATGTTCTTTCACAGATATGTATCAGCTTCTGACATTTTAAATAATAAACCACTATTGATTCCCAAATGGAATCCCAAAGTGAGGTAATGTAAATCTACTTACGAACCTTTTCACCACCAATCCCTTGCTCCCCGGCTGACCCAGGTTCACCCTAAACAAAATGACAGAAAACATCTGAGACTTCACATTCTTGCACTCATTTAAGCAATTTCAATTATTAAATCCAGTTAGATACCGCAGTGTACATACAGCAGTTACTGTTTCTGTTTCACAGAACTTATAAGGTTCTCTGAAGCACCAGGATTCAATATTCAATCCTGAGTTCAGGTTACTGCCTATGTAGAGTTTTGTATGTTTTTCATTTGTCTTAATGTCTGAGTACTCTGGTTTCTTCCTACTTCACAAAAAGTAGTTGGTCTAAATTGCCTTCAGTAGTGTATGAGTGTGTTAATGTCTCTGTCTATGGTGACCTTTAATTACAGCAGCCTAGATCCATATCAATCATGATCTGGATAAAATGGTTACTAAAGATGAATGAATGAATGAATGAATGAAATAGTTAATTATTATTATTATTTTTTTTTTTAATTTTCACAGCAGGTTTTTGGCATTAATATGTTTTCAGTTTCAAGAGCAAACAATATTCTGATGCTACACATTTGCAATGTTGTGTGCAGCAAAACAGTTTGCCATCTGTATATACACAAGGCTTCATGTTTACTCCAGGCTATTTCAAGGTGCAATGTAAGCCACATTCGCCATTAGACAAAATGTTATTTGGTAACTGTGGTAACATACAAGATTCTTGGGACCCAAATGTGGAAAACACTATGAAAATATGTTTATTAAATGATACTTACCTTAGTTCCTGTATTACCATCTAAGCCGGGCATGCCAGCAATGCCCATGTCACCCTAAAAAGATCCTTAGACTTAATGAATGGCTAAAAAAACACAACTATAGTAAGTGTCACAATACCAATTATCATAATAAATGTTGTTATTTGCTGTCTTAATGAACACTTTATGTTATGAGTACTAACAATATACCTATAACTCATAATTATTTAGAATAGTCTAAACATACTGGAAATATCTTGGATGACATGGTAACCATTAATGATCCTGTGAAATTCAAATATTATTAATATGATTATAATATTAATTATAATTCATTAGTTTCTTACTTATTATTTTAACATGAATTACATGAATTTGCCACTAACTGCAAAAGAAATAATCTGGCCAATTATGCAGTATTATATTTTCTATAGGTTATGTAAATGCTACCAAAATTCCCATCATAATTAGAATTTTGCTCAGGTCAGTTTCCCTACCACCTCCGCCACATAAACTGTGACTTATTTCTTGCTCATTATATTTTAGTGTGCTATAACGTTGCACTATAAAATGGGCAAAGAAAAACTACAGTATAACCACATATACCTTCTCCCCAGGAATACCAGGATACCCATTAATTCCTGAATCCCCCTAGAAAAGAAAGACTGTTTTATGCATGAATGATACACTTGTAAAGCTGTTGAGGATAACTTTGAAAAACAGTAGCCAGCAGCTCTAGAGTGGGATAATATTATTTGACAGTTTAAGGGAGAGTACACACCCTGGGCCAGCAGTAACCTTGTTGGACATGGTTGACTGTGCTTGAGTCCAGTTACTTGATGTTAGATATTTAAAGATTTATTTGTCATTATAATGTAACATTTGAATACATTCTCATGTCACATAACAGACGTTTCTTTGCAAAAATTCCTAATTATATATGATGTTTATCTGCTATTATTTTTATTTAACAGCATACCTATAACTTATAATTTCTTAGAATAGCCACACTTGACAGCCACGGTGCTTCGCGCTCCAGTAGTGTTGTTTTTTTAAAGAGTTTTTTTTAGTTTTTCCTGTTTTTTTGTTTATCACTATCAGGTTTAGCACGGATGAACTCCAGAATATTTGGCAAAACACACCACAAAATCTCCTACCGGTTTTCAATTAATCGGACGTCCTGCTAAACATTGTAGTTTCGGAGCAGCGACGCTGATCATACGCTTCAAGACGCGCAGACAGGGGAAGTGAACCGGTGCGCTCATGAAGCTCAGACAGATTTCAATGAACTCTGCCGAAATATCTGTCGAACTTTCGACTGTTCAGAGCAGCCCATGATGCAGAACCAAAGGAAAAATCGCAGGGTGGTGGGATGTGCTTCTACATCAATGAAAGTTGGTGTACAGATATAACAGTGTTAAAGAAGATGTGATGCCCAGATCTAGAAGTGCTCTTCATTAATTGCAAACCATTCTACTCGCCACGGGAGACTCGCTCGTTCATTCTTGTGAGTGTTTACATTCCACCGCAAGCACATGTGAGTCTGGCTTTACAACTCAAGTCAAGAAGCTTTTATTTTCATTTCAACCATATATAGCTGTTGCAGTACACAGTAAAATGAGACAACGTTTCTCCAGTACCATTGCGCTATATAAAACAAAGACAGAGCTAAGGTCCTAAAGTCCTAGCCACATAAAGTGCATCTGTGCAAACCGGTGCAAGCTACTCCTGCGCCATCATCTTGGATAACAAAAACTCGCTGATCAGATTACAGGGACAGGAACAAAAACACCCGGAGTCTGTTAGAATAATTCCTGGGGAAGCAAATCTCTCCCGTGAACTTCCAAAATACAGACAGCACGTTACATGTCCCACCAGAGACTGTAAAGAGATGGACCAACGAAACAGAGCAGATTTTCAAGCCTGTTTTGGCCTAACTGCTTGGAGTGTTTTTAAAGCTGCTGCCAATGATCTGGACAAGCTCACTGAGACTAACTTTATATATCAGTTTTTGTGTGGATAAATGCATCCCTACCAGAAGTCATCTAACATTGGACAATGAAAAGCCATGGTTTACAGCGAAACTCAGACGTCTTGCCAAACATCAGGCCAAAGAGGATGCCTACAGAAATGGAGACCTGGTCTTGTACAATCAGGCCAGGAACACACTAGATAGGAGGATTAGAGCGGCTAAGAAGAGCTATGCTGAAAGCTTGGAGGTTCAGTTCACCTTTTCAGTCTGGAAAGGTTTGAAAGCCATCAAGAAATTACAATCAACAACTGAATCAACAACTTGCTGAAGATCTGAATGAGTTTTATTGTAGATTCAAAACCCCCCACACCCATTTCTGATCATCCTTCACACAACCTTTAACACCTCCAGTAACCCCCCCCCCCACACCCCACCCCCCATCCGGCACTCCCGATCAGTGAAAATGATGTGTGCTACGTCTTCAGAAAGAACAAAAGAAGAAAGGCACCATGCCCAGATGGTGTGACATTTGTCTGAAAACCTGTGCTGACCAATGACCCCCATCTTCACACAGATCTTCCAACAGATCACTGGAGCTGTGTGAAGTCCCTGTCTGCTTCAAACATTCAACCATCATCCCTATCCCAAAGAAACCCAAGATAAGAGGACTTAATGACTACAGACCTATGGCACTGACGTCTGTCACCATGAAGTCATTCTAAAAACTGCTTCTGGTTTATCTGAAAGACTTTACTGGTCCCTTACTGGACCCCCTGCTGTTTGCTTATTGAGCAAACAGGTCCGTGGATGATGCAGTAAACTTGGGACTGCTTTACATCCGGCAACACCTGGATAAATCAGGGACTTATGCAAGGATCCTGTTTCATGTCTTTTTCCCACTGTTACAGTCTCTAACCTATACAGCATCGCTGGTCTCACTACTTTCATGTACAACTTTCCTTTAATTCTTGCTGACATCTGCCCATTACCATAACAAACAAGAAGTGAATCAAAGCCAATCCTTGCTGTATCCACACCTCCACCTTGAACTCCAGCACAAGTCAGTCATACTCCTCTCAAACATTTCCTGAACTACTCTGACATCCTTCTCTGCCACTCCTGACATCCTCATACAGTACCAAAGCTCCTCTCTCAACAGACTGTCATATGCTTTCTCTAAATCAACAAAGATGCGGTGAAGCTCCTTCTGACCATCTCTGTACATCTCCATTAACATTCTTAGAGCAAAAGTTGCATCATTAGTGCTCTTTCTGGGCATGAAACCATACTGATGCACACAAATATCCACTTCCTTTCTTAGCCTAGCATCCACTACTCTTTCCCATAGCTTCATTGTGTGGCTCATCAATTTTATACCTCTATAGTTGCTACAACTCTGCACATTACCCTTGTTCTTAAAGATCAGCACCAGAACACTTCTCCTCCATTCCTCAGACATTTTCTCACTCTCTAAAACTCTGTTAAACAATCGAGATAAAAACTCCACTGCTGTCTCTCCTAGACACTTCCACACCTCCACAGGTAGATCATATCGACCAACAGCCTTTCCACTCTTGATTCGACTCAGGGCCGTCCTCATAGCATCCTTTCTAATCTTTGCTATTTCCTGCTCTACAATATTCACTCTTCCTCATGTCTTTCCCTCTCGTTTTCCTCATTCATCAGCTCCTCAAAATATTACTTCCATCTGCACACTCTCCTCACCTGTTAGCACCTTATCTGTTGCACATCAATCTCAATTATATCTCTCTGTCTCGCTAATCTGTACAAGTCTTTCTTGCCTTCCTTCATGTCCAACCTGGCATACAACTCATTGTAATCCTTGTAATCCTGTCTATATTTTTTGGTCCTTTCCATGTCCCACTTCTTTTTAGCTAGCCTTAGCTAGAAGCAAAGCGTGCACATGCCCAGACAATCCACAGCCACTTCCTGGACAGCGAAGAACTACAAGACTACAAGACAGCTTCACCTGCCTGTGATGATGATGCCTCCCTCCATGATGCACTGAATGACTTCTACGCTTGGTTTGAGGTGCAGAACAACCAGGTGCAAGAAAGACCATCCAATATCCTGTCTTTGAATGTTGATAAAACTAAAGAGATGGTTTTTGACTTCAGAAAAGCACAGAGCGACCACTCTCCGCTGAACATCGATGGAACATCTGTAGAGATCGTCAAGAGCACCAAATTTCCTGGTGTTCATCAAGTGGAGAACTTCACCTGGTCACTCAACACCAGCTCCATCACCAAAAAAGCCCAGCAGCTTCTCTACTTCTTGTGAAGGCTGAGAAAAGCCCATCTGCCTTCCCCCATTCTGACTACCTACTACAGACCGACCATTGAGAGCATTCTGAGCAGCTCAAGAAGTCAAGTCAAGAAGTCAAGAAGCTTTTATTGTCATTTCGACCATATATAGCTGTTGCAGTACACAGTGAAATGAGACAACGTTTCTCCAGGATTGTGGTGCTACATAAAACAAAGACAGGGCTAAGGTCTTAGTAAGTAGTCCAGCCACATAAAATGCCGAAGGTACCGAAGCATTCGGGCCCTCACGACGAGACTGCTTCTTTCCACAACATACACACATACCCATACCCATGCACAATCAACTGTATGGACTTCGATGACCCACACACTCTTCCAGTTTACATCCATGTCTAAAGCACCATCATATCAAACTGTTTGCACACTGTTTTTTCTCTTTGCACAAGCTGTCTCACAATTCAGTCGATTGCTGTTTTGCACAATACATTACAATACCTCATGTAACTGCTGATATAATACTAATGTGTTCATTCCAGTATTTCTGCACATGTAATGTTGATTGAACATACAGTATTTACACTGGTTAGTTCTGTTTTTTTGTGTATTGCCTTTTGTGTATTTTCTTTTGTGTAATGTCTTGTATTTTTTGTCCTGCACTGTCTTTTTGTCTTTTGTCTTGAATTTTTTGTCAGATGCACTTCATGTGGCTAAAACTACTTATTTAAGTCCTTAGCTCTGTCTTTGTTTTATTTAGCACCTGGTCCTGGAGAAACGTTGTCTCATTTCACTGCAGGGCTGTCAAGTGTCATGCACTGAGAGTGACAGTAGCGCATTTCGGTCTTTTGTCACGCTCTCCCGCCACACATCGTATTTCTCACGCAGAAAAACTTTTTGACTATCATATATTTAAAATGCTGCAGCGCCCAAACTGTATCTGTCTGCACTGCTGTCTCTATGGAACCGGGCAGGGATCAAGTGCGTCACCTTAGTCGAGCCTGTTACTTATCAGTCAATCAAAAAAAAAAAGAGGCTACACAATAGCCAATCAGAAAATAGCACTATCTGGGTAAGATTTAACGCAACAACCAATGAAAAAAAAACATTAGCGAGGGTACAGCTTGTCTCTGGACGGGATATTGTCCTCAATCATGACCCTAAAAATGACTGGGCTTGAGCCAAACTGTTTTAAATGGGAGCACTGATAAAGGAGTCCAAAAAGGCTCTCTCTCTCTCTCTCTCTCTCTCTCTCTCTCTCTCTCACACACACACACACACACACACAAATTAATAAATGTAAAGTAAACAAATACTTTGTATTTGGTTAAATTGCGGTCAGAGATCCTTACTCCCCCATTATTGTTTTTTTTTTTTTTTTTTTTTTTATGGTGGCTGGTTGGAGATGTCACACTTGACTGTGTACTACAACAGCTACATATGGTTGAAATGACAATAAAAGCTTCTTGAATCTTGACTAGATTTCTGTAAAGTTGCTTTTGTGACAGTGTCAAACGTGTGATATAAATAAAACTAAATTTAACTGATTTTTTTTATTTTATTAATAATCAGCGTATACCTTATCCTTACCTTACCTTATCTCCTTTATCTCCTTTTGCTCCAGGAAATCCAGCCACACCTTGATGACCAGGCTCTCCCTTCAAAAAACAAAAAGGTTGTTTGTCAAACGACTAGACTTTTAGTAGTACATTCATTAGCCAAATTCATATGTCTTTGAACAAACAGCCCCTCTTTCTAAAATGTTTTTACTCCTACATCTGGTTGTTATCGAGGAAATAGGGGTTAACATATGTGAATTACAAACGCACAAAAGACATACATGTCTCACTGCAAACACCTTAGGATTAGCAGTTAACAGTTAAATGTACCTTCTCTGCCCAGCACTGGCATTGATCAGCAGGCTTTTGGGTTGGTGTGGACCGTTGCACTGTCGGCTGTTGGGTTTGGTGGTGGTAACCCGTGAGCAATGGGGAAGATGTAGGAGCATGGTTTTCTCTAACACCACACTGGTCAAACAGAAGAAAAGTATAATCTGATCATTTTTACATCTCAAAGCATACCTTTTGAATTTGAAATCCAAGAACAATTGTTTTTTCATATTTTCATGACTTGGATTTGCTGAGGCTGGGATTTAGTTATCAATCGTTTAGTAAGGTTATGAGTAAATTGTTGCAGAAGTCAACCAAACAAAAGATTTTCTTCTGGATCCCCAAAATTTCAGGAACACTGATATTGTTTGTACTCACATGTATATACGTAACACTTGTAAAATGCAAATTGCAGTCCAATCGAAACTTATTTGCATTTAATGAAACTGGAATCACAAAATAGCTAATTAGGCTATTCCTATTCTATTAGGCAGAAAGGCAGAGTTATTTTGTTTACCAAACACAAGGGAGGTTAAGGAAAGTAAAATCATTTTACATTATTTTAAGAGTGGAGTGCTGGAAATGTTGGACAGCTTTAAAGAATATGATAAGCCAGCATTCATCCTCCAAAAAGCTCATTTTAATCATGCTTTCCATCATAAGCATGACCTAAATCTTCCATGAGCTTAGGCAGTTGATTAAAGCTATGTGCAGTCATACTGACCCATCATCTATATATAGAGTAGCATTTCTTTTGTTATAACTGAACCATTAGGTTTATTTGTCTTCATTTTTGTACACAGCATTTTCTGTTTTGTTTGCACCAGACCAAACTAGCTTGAGGATGTGTTCTTAAAAGAGACCACAAAGCACTTCTCTAAATGACTTTGGATAGGGGTGTCTGCAAAATTCTACAAATGTAATAAAAAAAATAATGAATTTAAACTCAACAATACACAGTTATCATATTTCCCAATATCTATCAAAATTATATGATATAAATTCGATCAAGTTGAGGTTTAATTAGTTAATCTTCTTATCTGTTAATTTTAGTAATTTAGGAGCATGAACAAAACATAAATGTTTTTCTTAAATTATAGGATATTCATGGATAGGCTCACAAAATTTCCTCTATGAATAAATCCATTTTTATCCAGCTAGATAGATGAGGAGTATTATTCCAAATTAACTGAAGCACATTTCCATGAATACCACATTTCTTGTATAATTGCTCCTGTAATGTTTTTACAATACATTGGTTATAAAATCATATCTTTGAAATGTTGAAATGTAATTGTAACTAGAACGTACATTTCCTGAAGAAAATGTTAATGGTGCTTGGACGTGGCAAGTTCCCCTCATCGTGCTGAGTGTTTTGATATATGACATGTCCATGTTGTGTTAACTTTTAGATTTTGCTTATTTTGGGGGTGGGGCTACACGTGAAGTCAGTTTCCCTCATTGTGGGGGTGTCTTGCTAATTGCCTATAATTTCCACCTGTTGTCTATTCCATTTGCAGAACCGCATGTGAAATTGATTGTCAATCAGTGTAAGTGGGCAGTTTGATTTCCCAGAAGTGTGATTGACTTGGAGTTACATTGTGTTGTTTAAGTGTTCCATTTATTTTTTTGAGCAGTGTATTTATCTAAATCAGCTTGTTTTCTTTGCTACTACCAGATTAGAGAAGTATAATTTCCAGGAGCTAACATAAACTGGACAGATCAAAGTCAAGCTAATGGTAATTATTGGTATTGGTATATTTAAATAAATATTGGTTATTTAAATAGGGGGGCACGGTGGCTTAGTGGTTAGCACGTTCGCCTCACACCTCCAGGGTTAGGGGTTCGATTCCCGCCTCCGCATTGTGTGTGTGGAGTTTGCATGTTCTCCCCGTGCCTCGGGGGTTTCCTCCGGGTACTCCGGTTTCCTCCCCCGGTCCAAAGACATGGTAGGTTGATTGGCATCTCTGGAAAATTGTCCGTAGTGTGTTGATTGCGTGAGTGAATGAGAGTGTGTGTGTGTGCCCTGTGATGGGTTGGCACTCCGTCCAGGGTGTATCCTGCCTTGATGCCCGATGACGCCTGAGATAGGCACAGGCTCCCAAGGCAGGATACACCAACCCATCGCAGGGCACACACACACACTCTCATTCACTCACGCAATCACACACTACGGACCATGCATGTCTTTGGACCGGGGGAGGAAACCGGAGTACCCGGAGGAAACCCCCGAGGCACGGGGAGAACATGCAAACTCCATACACACAAGGCGGAGGCGGGAATCGAACCCCCAACCCTGAAGGTGTGAGGTGAAAAATACTTTAAAATAAAAATTGATTGTCACTCCTTTAATGTTTTTCACATGAATAGCAGCTTATTGTTACTTAATTTTACTTTATTTTTAGCTAAATACTTCCAGTACTAAATGCTAAGATTTTTACCATTATTTATACATTTGCTATACATTCCATCTCTGATTCATTCTAATTCTTTGATCCAAATTTGCATGCCATTTACAGTCCCCTCTGAAAGACTTAAAAGCACTTTTGTACAGTATGTCGCTCTGGATAAGGGCGTCTGCCAAACGCTGTAAATGTAAATGTAAATTATACCTTCACCCCTGCCCTGTAAAGGTTGTTGATAGCGCCACCGACCATTAATTTGAATGAATTAAACTGCCAGTAGTTTTTTTGATTTTCTTCACAGCCCTCACAGCTGTCATCAACTGCTTTTCATAGTCATCCTGTATGATTTCTGTTATGCTCAATGCTTATGCAATTTCTGTGATAAATTATACCATTTTCACAAAATAGCCTGCTATTCTCCAACAGTTCCCCCATTCTCCCTTTAAAACAACACAGTCTTCACATGTAACACTTAGGGCTCTAATCTAGGCAACTAATCTAACAGTGCATCCCCGGTCAACAAGAAAAACCTGTCAGTCACATATCCAATATTTAACACTACAATAGCACTTGTAAAATGGTTGAGTTCATATGAAAAACACCATGATATATATTTACAGCATTTAGCAGATGCCCTTATCCAGAGCAACTTACATTTTTTTTAATCTCATTTTTATACAACTGAACAATTGAGGGTTAAGGGCGTTGCTCAGGGGCCCAGTAGTGGCAGCTTGGTGGACGTAGGAATCGAACTCACAACCTTCCGATTGGTAGCCCAATACACACATTTATATGTAAATGTCGGGGGCACGGTGGCTTAGTGGTTAGCACGTTCGCCTCACACCTCCAGGGTTGGGGGTTCGATTCCCGCCTCTGCCTTGTGTGTGTGGAGTTTGCATGTTCTCCCCGTGCCTCGGGGGTTTCCTCCGGGTACTCCGGTTTCCTCCCCCGGTCCAAAGACATGCTTGTAGGTTGATTGGCATCTCTGGAAAATTGTCCGTAGTGTGTGATTGAGTGAGTGAATGAGAGTGTGTGTGTGTCCTGTGATGGGTTGGCACTCCATCCAGGGCGTATCCTGCCTTGATGCCCGATGACGCCTGAGATAGGCACAGGCTCCCCGTGACCCGAGGTAGTTCGGATAAGCGGTAGAAGATGAATGAATGAATATGTAAATGTCATGAAATTAAATTTACAATTCTGATATTTCAAGTCCCAATATATTTAGTCTATAAGATACAAAACGACGGGCTTTGTTGTACTAATACTTTTTGAGGAAAATGTATTGTTAATGAAATCTTGCATAACACAATGATTTTGATTTTCTTAGTAAATTGACTGTTTTTTAACCATTTTAAATGTCAAAAATGTAAAAATCAAGAACTTAAATACCATTCTGATATGCATTTCTGATGGCACTGTTCATATTTTTGAGTTAACGTACATGCGACAACATATTATTGTATGATAATGCTGTCTTACACTTGCTCCGGGTGTATCACAGCAGTTGGCCTCTTCTGACACACTTGGATCGCAAAAGATTAGAATCTCCTGAAGCTCAATCTGTGAAAGTAAACTTTGTTCATGACAATTTCATGAAAATGTAATAACCAATATAATGACCGATATTTTCACTTTTTTAGCTCATAGAATTAGGCTGAATTTACAGAGATTTTACATTACATTTACATATGTAGTTCAGAATCTATAGACTTTCTTTAAATCCTGAAGTATTTCAACCAGAACTAAGTATAGCTTTTTTACTGAAGTGTATTCACAAAAATTTTTTACTGAAGTGTATTCACAAAAATTATTTCAAACAATGTTTGAACAATATTTTAAAATGTGAAAGGAAGCAATAGTATATTAATCTAGCGATAAATATACTATTGCTTCCTTTCACATTTTAAAATATTGTTCAAACATTGTTTGAAATAATTTTTGTGAATTTTCCAGGATTCCTACACAGTGACAACCAATGAGTGGTCAAAGACCATCAGACATACACAATATGGCTAAAGATGTTTGGAGACCTGACCATCACACCCATATCCCATTCCAGAAGTTGTCCCCATCTGCTAAAATAATTAAAACATATTTGCCAAGGAGGACTGTGGTGCAGTCTGCGATTCAAGTAATCTCTGAATTTATCAGTGGGTTTAAACAGCTGTGTGCTTCCAACTTTGTGGGAAGGAACACGTTATGGCCGTGATGGACTTGTGTCCGTAAAACTTCAAAGACTTTTATTTGCATTGATTTCGTGTTAGAAACTCACGTCCACAGGTCGTCCATCCTCCACCCTAGTAGTAATTAGCGTACGTCCATCCAAGTCTACTGCATCTCTAACTGCAGTCAGACGTGTCTCGATCAGCTTACAGTCAATGTAGACTGAAACACTGCTGCGTCGTACTGACACCCCAAACTTATGCCACTGGCGGTCAAAGAGAACGTGCAAATCCCGGTTTTTGAATATATACTGGAGTTTGGTTTTCAGAAAGCCTATGGCTGAAAACTCAACCACCTTTTTAGCCCCATCCACTATTAATGATACCTGTAAAGAAAAAAAAAAACAGATAAAAGATAAAAGATATAGGACGTTTATACTATATAACTTTCAAATAAACGTTTTTCATGTAACAATCATGACTATATTACGGTGAGAAAAGCAGGTTATAGCCAAGTGCTAATAGTGTGACTACTCAATTTTTCTCATACTTGTGATTCTCCAGCCTGGTCTAAGAGATTCCAAAGAAACCATCGATCCTTCTTTGTAGTTTTCCTGAGTCGGAATGTAGTTACCAGGGAGTATTCATGAGACAGCCCATTCGGAAACACCAACCTACAACCAACAAACATAAACGTCTGTTAACTGTTCAAAAACTATTGGAGCATTGATAGCATTGCAGGTTTATTCCACAACCCATGCGAAAACAACTCAAACCACCGTTCTCACCCATAACCAGATATCTTCCCAAAGATAAACTATAGGTGTTAAAGTCTTTTATAAGGCTGCCACTGATTATACCTATAGGTTCTTCTCACTGGTACTGTGGAGCCTGAAAAAAGACCACTCCTTAAGAATAATGCTAAAAATGAAATTGGTTCAGTGTGGATGGTGCCAGCGCATGACCAACATATTTTTAGAGACAGTAAGACTAGAACGCAGGATATTTGTCATTTGCAAAGACAGGTGTATTATTTAGAAGTAATAAACTGCAGAATGTATGGTACTTATGTCTAAGAATCACTTCAATAATAGACATGATCTCAAACCTGGAACTCAGGGTAGTCCTAGGACATGTTCATAAAAAAGCCCAATGGACCCTGATGGCAGTGGTCTCAGTTAGAGGACGTACTAATTTTCATTAAATAAATTCATCACCTTCTGAGAGTGAGGTATAGACTTTTAAATAAGTTTGTAACTAATTCATAGGTAATCAGGATGTTTTGGGTGAATTTCTCCTTCACTGTGTTCCACCACTCCCTCCATCCACACCAGATAAGCTTTCGCATCATTCTGTCTCTACTGACAAAGGTTTATGAGGTGTTTCTAAAAAAAGTTTGGAATATTTTGATGCCACCTTGTGGTGTGTAGTAAGGAAGAGGCTACACAAGTCTTCTGTGTTTCAGTGAGCTGCAACAAGGATAAAAGAAGCAGAGACATGACTCACAGTACAGAGAGCTGAGCTGCACAGAACTGTGTGTGCATGTATATGTGTTTATGTTGGTGAGGTCCTTGGAGAATGCATGAAGCTAAAAGTGCAGAAAAGAGGAATTAAAGAAAGAAATAAAGAAGACAATTTGAATTGCCTCAAGCATGCCTTCCAATTCCTCAATTCCCATCAAACCGAGGGAGTGCCACAGTACGAATTAACTCATAATCTTAGTATAATTCTCCCACTCAAGCCTGACCTGGCAATACTGTGCACAAGGCAAAAATATAAACCCTGAATGGCTTGCCAGTCTAACATGGGGCACTGTGTACACAAGCACATTCATTCATTCATCTTCTACCGCTTATCCGAACTACCTCGGGTCACGGGGAGCCTGTGCCTATCTCAGACGTCATCGGGCATCAAGGCAGGATACACCCTGGACGGAATGCCAACCCATCACAGGGCACACACACACTCATTCACTCACGCAATCACACACTACGGACAATTTTCCAGAGATGCCAATCAACCTACCATGCATGTCTTTGGACCGGGGGAGGAAACCGGAGTACCCGGAAGAAACCCCCGAGGCACGGGGAGAACATGCAAACTCCACACACACAAGGCGGAGGCGGGAATCGAACCCCCAACCCTGGAGGTGTGAGGCGAACGTGCTAACCACTAAGCCACCGTGCCCCCTACACAAGCACAAATTCACAAAATTTACTTATAATCACTAATGGATAGCAAACCATAATGACATTGACAGAACATGGAAAAACCCTGAAGCAGCAAGATTGTACGACTACACTGCTCACCTGGCTATGTTTGTTTTGTTGTTGTTGTTTTTTTTTACCATTGACTAATAGTTCTAAAAACTAATAACACAATATTGTATTTGTATTTCAAAATCTTTTCAAAAGAAAAGAAAACAAAAACATGAATTAGCCAGCACTCGTTTGGCAAATGACATCTTTGACGTGCTATAAAATGACATGTCCTGGTTGTTCAGACTAAAAAGAATATCCCCTGTAGCGAGACTAAAAAGTGGTAGAATAACTCAGAAATACCTTGGTAATTAAGTGCTTTAATGCAAACTCAACCATGTCACAAGGTCACACTCTCCAAAGACTGCCAACTTTCAAATATAAAAACCTTCACATCCATAAAATCATACATCTACTGTAACAACCATAATCATGGCATCTTCTCTAATAAAACCAAAACATCCGATGTACAACAAATGATTTGTAGATCACTACTCAGAGTACTTAGTATTTAGAGTACTTCCTATATGCTATATTCCTATACTTTTGCACATGTACTGTAGAATATACAGTACGTACACTGGTCGGCGCCGCTTTTGTGTATTGTCTTGAAGTGTTTTGCATTGTTTGTTTGCACTGTCTTTTGTTTTGCACTGTTTGCACTAGGGTGCACAGATGCACTTTATGCGGCATGGGCTAATTTACTTTATGTCCTTAGCTCTGTGTTGTTCTATATAGCATTATGGTTCTGGAGAAACTGTCTCATTTCACTATGTACTGTGTCAGCTATATATGGTTGAAATGAAAATGAAAGTTCTTGACTTGACTTGAAACTTTGTACTGTAAACCAGCAAATACTGAACCTCAAGTCTTCTTTTTCCAAGTATAGTATCATTTCAAAGTCAGGTCCAGTAAATATGATCCAAGACCATGAAAGAGGAGCCCAGCAACATTTCCTGTGAGTAAAGTGAGAAATGTCTGGACCTGGAGCTACACTAATCCCCTGTATCTCCAGCTGTCAAGCCCCATCACCTGTCAATGCTTGTCCATAATTGCAGGCTGGAATGAGAAGGGGCGGTTAAATGCCCTTAGTATCTCCTTCCCTTCTGTCCTCTCTATGTTTAGGCTCATAGACCTCAGGTCCAACAGGAAGCTGCAAGCCAATAATAATTTGATAAAGCAACTAGGGTTGCAAAGGGGCGGAAAGTTTCCGGTAAATTTCCGGGTAAATTTCCGGAAACTTTCCACGGGAACTTAATCTGGGGAATTTTGGGAATATTCCAAATTGGAAACTTTACGGGATGTTATGGAAATTTACGGGAATTTATGGGAATTATTTGGAAATATAAGGAAATGTATATAAACTATATCATATACAAACATAAAGAAACATTTTGTTTGGTCATAAGAAGACAGGCATGCAAGGTAATACAAATTTTAAAAATGACATCTTGACTGATTTAATTGTAAGTAGAACTTTAATTGATTATTTCATTGAGTAACACAAAAGCATAATAAACAGTATTATGCTTAGAATAAACATAATAAACTTAATAATTGTAATAAACATATTTCCCTATGATTGCTGTAAAATGAAAGCATCCCCTACCCTAAAACTTCTAAAAAAGTCCCAATGAAAATGTACAATGAAGCATTTTTTCTCAAGCTTATTAGGTCTCTGCTTCTGTGGTAGTCAAGGCCTGGAAAATGGAGGTGAACCCCTACTTAAGTGATATATGGAGGATTTTTTTTATTTCAGGGGGGGAGTGAGTGTGTGTGTGTGTGTGTGGGGGGGGTGTCGGTCGGTCATCAAATTATCTGTGTATGTGTAACACTCCTAATTTACTACTTAATAAGAGTTAGTAAGGTAGTTATTAAGTTTAGGTATTGGGTACCATTAAGAATGTAGAATTAGGTAATGTAGAATAAGGCATTAATATGTGCTTAATAAGTACTAATAAATAGCCAATATTCTATTAATATTAATGCTAATAAGTAACTAGTTAAATGACCCTAAAATAAAGTGTTACTGTGCATGTTATGGAAGAATGCAAGTACATGCAGGGGGTTTGGCCTCAATGGCCCTCCAGTAAGCAGTGTGCTGTGTGCAAGTGACCGAGGAACGCAGGGTACAAATTCAACTTAAATTGCATTAAATCTTGTTGTTTTAAACACAATTATGCTGCAAGATTTTTTTTAACTACATTTATGTTCCTTGTTATAGGCAACTCTGCATTTTTTTTTAAATTCCCAGTTTATTCCCATATATTCCCGTTAATTCCCATATATTCCCATTGATTCCCATATATTCCCGTTAATTCCCATGGAAAGTTTCCAGCCTTGAAAATTCCCGGAATTTTGCAACCCTAAAAGCAACGGATCACCAATCACCTCTTCTGGGGCCATAACAAAGCAACCTGGTCAAGATGTGAACAGCTATGTTTAAGGTAGCCTAAACAACAATAGTTCATCCAGATACATCATATAGTTACTGAAGCCTTTTGTTGCTATAGTTATTGTTATGGCTTTGGGAAATTTATAGACAATTTTATTTCATGCTATTTCATGTTACAACATCTACAACTTACAAATGATTTATTTGTAGATGAAAGCAAAGTTAAAAGCATAATATACAGCACCACATGAATGCTACTGTATGAATTATGATAGAATTATGAATTACCACAGGAAACAACTATTCTGTCAATAATTGTAACATCAGCAAATGTACTACACAACTAGAATGGATTCATGTCCTCATAACACATTAAATCTGCAATTTAGGTCCATTCTAATTATTCAACAGCTTACTTCAGAGTTCCATCTTATTAGCCACATAAACAGAATGATCTCTGCATACAGACAATACCTAGAATCCCTGGATCATCCAGACAGTGAGCCAGGTGCTGCACTGGTTGGCTGTTCATCCGGGTATCAGTTGACCCGAAGGCAAACTTACACCCTGAGAAAATATTAGTATGCACGGCAGAAACTGAATATAATCCTGGCACATTTTCAGATCTTGAGTGGTTTCGGGCACATGCTCAGTAATGGTAGCAACTGGTGCTGATGGGTCTTTTTCCAGGCACACACAACCGTTTACTAAGATCTCAAAAAATTATTTGAGAATAATGCTCTCCAGCACCACCTCCAGAAAGTCTCCATCACACAAAGCTTCTTATAAGAATCTATTTAGTGCATATTTCCTTTGTCATACAGCAGATCTGTCAGTAGAACTGATCTCAATTTTAGAACCAAACACCAAATCTCCATTTTTGCATAAAACACAACTTACTCTGTGGCTTTAACCAGGGGCTTGCTCCCTAGTCTGAAGAAAGGTCTGTCATCTGTACTTGTTCCCTTCCGAAGAACAAACTTTTCTGCTAAATCAAATCCTAAAGAGAAACAGAAAATTATCATAATGTTATAGTAAACATTGACTAAAGCATTTTGCAAAAACGCTTATTAAAACGAGCACTGTAGAAATAATTGGCTAGAGTTTTTGGCTTATTAAATTTTGTTATTAATTGGTATGAAACTATGTAAAATATCCAAGATTCTCACACATATTTCATTGTGGCACATTACTTTTTAAAAATAGTTTTCATATAACATAATGAACTGTCAATTTATAGTACCACTTTTAAACATCCTATACTGAATATTTACATCAAGATATTAGATTAGATTAGATTAGATTAGATTAGATTCAACTTTATTGTCATTACACATGTACAAGTACAAGGCAACGAAATGCAGTTTAGGTCTAACCGGAGTGCAATAGCAGCAAGTGCAGGATATACAGTGTTTACATCAGTTAAATAAGTTAAATAAAGTGGTAATATGGAAGTAATTTACATGTGTGTGTGTGTACTATGAACATAAATTTACAGAAAGATATGTGCAGTAACAAAATATATGGCTAAACCTATAAACAGTAATTTACATGTATGTACATTTATGTGTATGTACAATGAATATAATATACAGATAAATATATATGTACTATGAATATAATATACAGATGGTTATTACTATAAACTGAAATTAACAGAAGGGTATACGCTATAAACAAAAACAAAAATATACAGGAGGATATGTACAATGGTAAGCATTATATGCATTAAATGATATAGCAGTTGCACTGTTTCTAAATCATACCTGTAAACTCATGACCTTCATTCTTGTGGGCATACCATCTTTTCTCCAGTTTTAATGGAGGGCACAAATGACCTAAAATATATAAATAAATAAATAAATAAATAAATAAATAAATAAATAAATAACCTATTATAAATTTTGTTTTGCAAATGGATTAGTTTGCTGCTTACATAGTATTAAGGTGTAATGATTAATCAGTAGAGATTCTCAAATTCCAATCATTCATTCCAGGCATCCATTAAAGGCTTAACTGTTTTCAGGAATACATGTACATTTGTATTTCAGAATAATATAAATTATATTAAAAGCAGACTTTGGTAATTAATGATGATGTGCTGCTATATCATTATGTGCTTTCTGACTATAAAAATTGCAGATAAATATACTGATACGGTTAAGGAAAAACAGATCCATAGCAGTGTGCATGTGACACTTGTCCTGGTGACCTCTACGTTGTACATTTATGGAAACATACAGTATAGTTCATGTCAGAAGGTCCAGACCATGTGCCTGTAGCTGCCTTGAAGGAAGCAAGATTTTTTTTTTCACATCAAATAATTACTTTACACTTCTGGTTAATTAAATAACTCATTTACACATAAGTGTTAATTAAAGGTGGTGTTTATTTTAATCCATCCCCATATCTAAGAGGTCAGCTTTACCTTCTATCATACTGTGTGTGAGCTAAAGTTGGCAACCTAAGCAACATGATGCCACTGAAGTAACAACTACATTTAACAGCTCTGGTGTTTGGAGATACATTTACTAGCCTTGGCATGAAGCCCACCCACAACTGCAAAACACAAATGCAAACTAATCACAGATTCACTGTTGTGAAACATTTATTCTAAGGACTGAAAAAATATGGCTTAAAAAAAAAAAAAAGATGAAAAGAGCAAGGCATATACAAAGATATGTAAGTGAAATGTAACAGATGGAGTTGATATACATACCTATTTTATCATTTACTGCCATGCCAAAAGTTAAAGGAATGCCATTTACTATCCAGAAGATAATCCATTTTAGCCAGTGACTCATGTCTTCTTCACTACGAAAATGGGCTTATTAGATAAATAAAACAAAATAAAGGTCATGTTTAAGGTACCTTAGATATTATGATAAATATAAGATAATGAATTAATGTTTACATCAAATAATCAAGCGCAAAGTATTTAAAATTAAAGTTAATATTAAAGTGCATTCAAATGACATCAGAAAAACAACACAATTCTTATTTATGGACAGTAATGTTAGATTTTGTATTTTCTCAAACAGACTTTGAAGAGTAGGCTGTATATATATATATATATATATATATATATATATATATATATATATATATATATATATATATATATATACAGTATATACAGCCTACGTTGTGAAGATACATATTATGAATTCAAGCATATACGTGTATATATATATATATATATATATATATATATATATATATATATATATATATATATATATATATATATATATATGCTTACATATTCACTGTTGTGAAACATTTATTCTAAGGACTGAAAAAATATACAAATGTATATATATACTTAATATACTTATATGCTTACATATTATGAAAACTACTTATATATACTTATAATTATTGATAAAGTAGAATTGACAAATTTCCCACGATATCAAAATTCAAGAAGTTTAAACGAATTAATAATAAAAGTAAGCATGTGTCTGTGTCACCCTCCTTAAGTTTTTCCGTTTAACCTGATCTCATCATCTGTTTACCTGTATTTTTACAGCTAAGCTGTGTATCCGTCTCAAATGTGAGGTCACATATTCCATTAATAAATACATCTCGTGGCTGCGTCCCAAATAGCACACTACAGTACTAGTTGGGTTGCCATACCGAGGTACTATTTTGACTTGCTCTTTAGTGCCTGAGTATGCGGTTTGGGACGTTGCCCACGGATCACGTGGGGATCAGAACGTCTCTTAACACTTGGATGATTAGTGCACAGGAAGGTGTCACATCACTTACCAACGGGACAGTGTGGAATGTCAAGACTACGGTTCGTCATGTTGACTTGGCAAAAAATAAACTCATAAATGAATATCACGCCAACACGTGAGCGCGTGTGTATTATCATACGTGCTCGCAGTAGGATTCCATGCTATGGACATATAGGTCCGTTGTTTTTTTTTTTTTTTGCCAAAGACAATTGCCTGCATTGCATTACACACGAATGACTGTACAGTTGAAGTGACAGTATTATTATATAGCATTATTATACAGTACACACGCACAAAACAAACAATATGCTGCGCAAAATCCAACTGCACACATTAGCTCTTGTGAGAATACAAGTGCTCTGGTCCTGTCTAAAGGCGTGCAGAATGACTTTATCAAGGACTTTGGATCAATTCGCAGGAGGCCGACATCATGTGAGACGCCAGAAAAATGAACACAAATCTACATTTATAAATGACAAATTCCGTAGGCTAATACTCAACGGAACAGACACTGCCTTGGTGAATTAAACAAACAAAACAAGGCAACGTACTTACGTCTACTAAGAAAGTTTTTTTTTCCCCCGAAGCCTCTGGAAGCGCTATTTTAAACGCGCCTTCGGTTCTGAACACACACTTGGAGGTAAAAAGTGAGAATGGAAGCTCATGGAGGAAAGCGTGTCCTTATTAGTCGCACTAACTGACCCTCCCACTCACTCACTATTCTACACCAGTACACACAGCTACATCACACACGGAGATGAAGACATAATAGCCTTTACACATGCTAGGTTCTCTAACCAGCCTGGGATGAAGAGCAAAATACTCTGGGTTTACATATCCAAATGCTTCACATATCCAAAAACGAATTCATTCAACATCCAGAGATGATGGACTTTACATCTTCTTTTGATGAAGCTCTTCCTTTGTTGTACATATATATATATATATATATATATATATATATATATATATATATATATATATATATATATATATATATATATATATATATATATGTACAACAATATATGTACATTCTGATAAAATTATATCAGAATATATATATATATATATATTCTGATATAATTAGATTTTTACTTGACTGTTTTTATAAGGTTTCATAAGGTTTTATAAATTGTTTATATATATATATATATATATATATATATATATATATATATATATATATATATATATATATATATATATATATATATATGAATAATTATGTAGCTTTGTAGAAGCCAACATTCTGTTTTCCTATTTAAGCTTAGACAAAAATGTATCAAGAGTAACTCCTCCTATCCTAGTGCTTTCAAGCCACATACACCAAATTTGGATATGTTGTAGACCCTGGTCTGACGTTTGTTGCTATGACTTTTCTAAGCGATCCGAGTACCGGTACTTCCAGTACCGGGTCTCAAAATGGCCTTTTTTCCCCATAGACTCCCATTATAAACTTTGGAGGTTTATAACTCGGCAAGCTTTCGAACTATCTACACCAAACTCGGCCAGCTCCTTTAGGGTGATACTCTGAACAAAGGTTTAAATTGGTGTACCGACTGGCCTTCTGGTTGTCCTGCAATGTGACATATCAAATGTGACATATCAAAACACTCAGAACAATGAGGGGAACTTCCTCACGGGTGTTCTGATGACGTCACATGCTTGTCTCCACTTAACTCCAAATGTTTTGGCACCCTAGCTTTATGTTTACTTGCTTCCAAAAGTAACACTGACCCTTATGTCCACTCGCTTCCAAAAAGCATCGGCCTTTGTGAATACTTGCATCGTCAAACAACAACGTTTGTCACGACGAACTTTACAAATCTAGTTATATATTAAAATTTTATAAATATGTACAACAAAGGAAGAGCTCCGTCAAAAGAAGATTTTTTTTAATAACCTTGCCAGAGCCTAGAAATAAACCTAACTATAAATCTGCTGGGTGATCTAAAATGGGCTATATGCAGAGGAGATCCCCTTACTATTTGATAGATCTTGAATATTTGGCAAGAATGTGTGGGTTTAATATTGCTATGTCAAGATGCGCCATGATGATAGACCTTATGCAGACTTATTATGCAAGTTAGGTTATGGTATTTTTTTTTATTATTATTATATTTATTTATTCATTTGTACAAAAAATGCTAATTCTTTTTCACTGCATTTTTCACTCTAAAAAATGTTAATATTGGCAACTTAAAAAAAATTAAGTCAACAAAGTACCATTCATTCATTCATTCATCTTCTACCGCTTATCCGAACTATCTCGGGTCACGGGGAGCCTGTGCCTATCTCAGGCGTCATCAGGCATCAAGGCAGGATACACCCTGGACGGAGTGCCAACCCATCGCAGGGCTCAACAAAGTACCATAACGTTTAATTTGAGTGCCATAATCTTCGGTAAAATTGATTAAATATATCATTTAACTTTACTCAAAAACATTAAGTCAGTTCTGATAAAAGCAACATTTAAATTGCTTAATAATATTGTCAATTAGGAGTTGAAATAAATAATACATTTAATACATCTAAAGCAATTAATTAAAAATGCTTTCAATTGGAATTGGAATTGTCCAAACTCAGGACTAGCAATGACATTTCATTCAAAAACCATAGACAAATGGACAGCTTATGAAGTGCAAGAAATTCTGAACAAATATCATTCAGAAAAAAGGCTGAGAGCCACGGAAAAAAGAAACAGATCGACTGAATGTGAAAAGAAAATCGCTGTGAATGAGGTACATGGGAGTCCTAGCCCATGCCCAGTTAAAGGTGAACAGGATTTACCCCAGTCAAAACAGTCAGAATATATGGACCTGGAAAAAGTGATCAGTATGCCGGAGAGAGTTCTGATGAATAATAGTGGCAAAGCACAGACAATCAAGGAGAGCAGGAAGTGAAGCAACATGTCCTGAATTCCAGGCTTGAATGTTGTACCATGCTTAGTTTGCAAGGACACCTCACATTCTGCTTTTACTCACTGTAAAGACAAAAGGCTCTGTTTCCAGTGTTTTTCACCTGCTCATTCCAGAAACAGATGTCCGAAGGACAGGAAGAACGCTTCCTCAGTCAACCAGCAATCAAACTATACTGTCAGGACTCAGCCCGGACACTGGCCACGTGCTTTTGTTTTTGTTTTGTGTTACGTGTCTGCCCCACCCTTGTTTACTCCTCCCTGTCTCTGCACACCTGTTCCCCATGTGTTAATTGTTTGTTGATTTTGTTGTTTTGTGGGTGACATGGGTCCGCATTTTTTCCGGTGAGGGACGCCGCTCCGCTTCCGGTATTCCGCGGGGGGCGCCGCCTCACTTCCTGGTTGCAGTCCATGTCACCAGCCCGAAATTTATTTTTGCCCCATGGTGGAGGACTTTTCCCACCCTCCCCCCTGATGGTTTTCTGGGCTCGTGTAGGGGGGTTGTGCTCAGGCCTTCAGCTCGGCTGTGGACGTCGCTTGAATCTTCAGCTCGGCTGTGGACGTCGCTCGACCCTTCAGCTTGGCTGTGGACGTCGCTCGACCATCTCTGGCTGCGCCGCCGTGTGCCTTGCTCCCCCTACCTGCCTCGCCGTGTGCCTCGCTCCCCCCACCTGCCTCGCCGTGTGCCTCACTCCCCCCTCCTGGACCTTGTCGGGAGTTGCGCCTCGAGGGGGGGTCCTGTCAGGACTCAGCCCGGACTTTGGCCACGTGTTAATTTCCCCATGTGTTGGGGAAATTCCCCACATTAATTAGTTATAGTATTTAACCGTGCCGCGTTGCCTATAGCAGCGCGGAATTCTTGTCTTTGGTTGTCGTCTGATGTCGTGTCTGTGTCTTTGTTTCATGTTTTTAGTTATTAAATCTGTTTATTTTACGCTATCCTGCACTTGGGTCTTTTTTTTTTTTATCCCCGCGTTACTGACATATACAATATAAGAGCTATTGGTATATTCATGATTTTGATATATGCACAGTAATCTTTTTATTAAAGAAATTATTCAGGAAATACTACAGATGGCTTTGTGTATTGTCTTTTGTGTAAAGTCTTGTATTTTTAGTTTGCACTGTCTTTTGTCCTGCACTGTTTGCACCAGGTTGCACAGACGCACTTTATGTAGCTAGGACTAACTTACTAAGTCCTTAGCTCTGTCTTTGTTTTATGTAGCTTCATGGTCCTGGAGAAACGTTGTCTCATTTCACTGTGTACTGCAACAGCTATATATGGTTAAAATTACAATAAAAGCTTCTTGGCTTGACACTTGATAATTAACTGTCTTCCCAGGTGACCTCTCAATGGTGGGCAGTGATAAAAGCAGCAGCCTGAATACAAAACACAAAACACACATTTGCACACACTAATGCTTTACATCACATAGCATAAACTCAACACTTTCACCTCATAAACAGCTGTTTGTTTTGATGTAATGATGGTCACACTATAACATTTGGATACCACTAACAGAGAGGTTCTCTTCTTGTTTACTTCCAATGCCTGCAATCTCTACTTGCACTACTTAGACTAAAAAAACATTTCCGAAATATTCAGAGTATAGCCCATATGTACATATTGAAAGTGGCAAGCAGTGATTAAAAATTAGAATTTGCTTAGTAAATAGTGTAGATTAACAGAACTTTACCAGCTGACTAGTTGCTCATGCTGATTTACATTGCAAACAATTTATGATTAGGTTATGGTTTTAGTGTTTTTCATTACCTTGCACTTTTGTGCATTAAAAAAATAAGAATTTAAAAAGTATAGTCTAGAAACTAAAATTGTTTCAAAATGCATCACTGCTGTTTGGTAAGACAACTAAACTTAGCAGTACATTTTAGGAGCACACGTGTTAGGCTTTGGATGAAATTGTCCATTCAAAAATTAAGCACACAATATGATTTCCATTTATTTAGAGAATAAAGAATTTCTTACAACAAATAATTATTTGTTTTTAGTTACAATAATATACTCTTTAACTATCAGAGTTAAGTATTAAACCTGGTAATGGATACAGAGTTTTGGTCCTATTAGCAGAGAGCATGTTCTTGATGGATGATCATCTAATCTGTACTTTCTGTATAATCTGACCTGCATTTCATCTTCCAGGTTCATGTGACACTTCCTGGGATCTGGAGCATTACATTACATTTACATTCCTATCAAAATTTATTGTAGTTACACAGGCTAAAATATTAGCACTGACCATATATGTATATAAAAAACCATATATGAAGGATTTTTCCTTCAAAAAAAAAAAAACAAATACACTGCCAAGTGCAGTAATCACTTGCATTTCGTTAACAAGCAGTTTATGCAAGGCATTGTGGGACTTGCTGGTTATAGTGCCTGCTTATGGAACTAAATACATAAAGGAAAGTCGTGTTCTGGTGCATAAAATCTGCATTGTGAGTTATGAGGTATGAAGGCACCTAAATTCCCATCAGGCTCTGCACAATGTGAGTCCTGTTGCATTTTTTCCATATATTCCAATCCTTCATTCAATTACTTACTTGAAGCAAAACTGTCCTTTCCTAAATGGATGTTTTTCCAATTAGCTGGCTCAGCTAATACAGTTGTGAGGTAGTGGGAAGTGTTGTCACAATATACTATAGATCCAAAGAACCCTGCTTCAATCTTGAGCTGTCTGCTGCTTAATTTAATTAGATTTCATACCTCCTGAACCCTCCCCCTTACATACCAGGAAATGGATTGGTTTATATGGATATGCTAATAAACAGCACATACTTAGGTGTGAATGTGTGTGATGGGTTGACGTCTTAATCAGAGCACCCAGTTTTATTTTGATAGGCTCTGAAGCCACCTTGAAACTGACCAGGGTAAAGTAGTTATGTAGGAATGTAAGGAATGTATGAATGAAAGAATAAATTATAGTTTGTTCTACCCATCTACTGACCAACCACATCAGAGTTCTCAGGTGAATTCAGCATCATGTAATGGAAACGTCTTGACTGGTTGGACATTTCCAGCCCAGCGACAAGCTTGGCCTTGTTGGAAGGCGTGAGTACAGTACCTTTAGGTTGAAGCTCTGGCTTAGCCTGTTTAAAGCTCGGGTTGTAAAAGTGACGCAAGGTGCTGACTTGCTTCTCTGAGATCTCATAGTCTGGGCACATTTACGGAAGCTGTACAGGTTTAGCTGGCAAACAAATCTTGTGAAATCTGTCATTTTTAAGTACTTGTTCATCTGCTTGTTGGCTGTAGATAGCACTTCAGCTTTGAAGGCCTCTGGACAGATCAGTATTCCTTCCCCACTGTCATCCCAGAAGATTTAGCAAATCTGAGGATCATTCACCAAATGATTTGTAACCAAGATATAGGAGCTCAGG
This sequence comes from Tachysurus vachellii, assembly GCF_030014155.1. Taxonomy (NCBI): domain Eukaryota; kingdom Metazoa; phylum Chordata; class Actinopteri; order Siluriformes; family Bagridae; genus Tachysurus; species Tachysurus vachellii. The sequence continues at coordinate 34,866,459 of NC_083461.1, read as the reverse complement.
GTTATTAAACTATATATGTGTATTCGTCTAGACAACCGCTAACTAGATTGTGACAGTTGATCTTTAGCGCTAACTAGTTAGCAGGGTGACTATCACATTCATCCACCTTCATTAACAAATTCATTCATTCATCTTCTACCGCTTATCCGAACTATCTCGGCAGGATACACCTCGGACGGAGCGCCAACCCATCGCAGGGCACACACACACACACACACACTCATTCACTCACGCAATTACACACTACGGACAATTTTCCAGAGATGCCAATCAACCTACCATGCATGTCTTTGGACCGGGGGAGGAAACCGGAGTACCCGGAGGAAACCCCCGAGGCACGGGGAGAACATGCAAACTCCACACACACAAGGTGGAGACGGGAATCGAACCCTGACCCTGGAGGTGTGAGGCGAACGTGCTAACCACTAAGCCACCGTGCCCCCTCATTAACAAATGATTTGTTAAATAAATAAATAAATTATGATCAGGAAGTAAAACAAAATTGCCATCAACAACAAGCTAGCAACAGTTGGCTGGCCTCCTGAGTGCAAAACTAAAAATAAAAAATAAAAAAAGTGAATATGAATAGCCTATATTATTACACGACTATTTCTAATATATGACTATATCATATACAAACACTTGATATCTCGAATACTTGATATCTCGTTTCCACCCATGATCAGCAGCGTTTAAAATATTTGGAACCCCTTAAGCACGCGCAAACATCAGGAGTTTTATCCCAGCGCCCCTGACACTCTCAGGTACTGTGGCGCGAGACCATTATTAAAGTTCGATATTAAAGTATTGAAGTTCTCTTCCTATTGGCTGTAAGTGTTACATTATTTGTTTCTGGCACGATGCACGACTCGTGAGTCACTTGCGAGTGACGTACTTCCGTTTGGGAGGAGTATAGTGCTTACGTATGTGGCTTGAACAACCACATTCATTTACACCTGTCCAGTTTCATCTGAAATGCGTCCCAGACAACCTCCTGAAGTGGTTTGAACGGTCGGATTTATATCCGTCTCGAAAACGTTTCGGAGGGCATTTAGACCTGGTCTTTTTACAATCGGATAGCTATCTGATCACAGAAAACGCATGAAGTGACCAGGTGTAAAAAGCCCCATTGTCAACCTTCAATGAAATACCATGACTAATGAATGAGCGGCGGAATCCATATGTGGGATGATATGGTGCTTTATTATAAACCAGGCAAACAGTTCCAAAAGGCAAAACACCCGTGTATTTGTGAACAGGCACAGAGATCAACAACCAGGTAAACAAGCAAACAAAACAGACAAGGACAAGTCAAAGCGTTATAAATCCAAGTAACAAAAGCAATGGTCAGAAAACAGCAAAGAGAGCACAGGGCAAAACAAATGGCTTGATACGCAACAATACAGACAACGCAAAATACACAAAAAAAACCCCAAAATATTTTACAATTGCACAGATGCCTTCCCTCCTGACTGTCTTTCTCTTGAAAGAGTGGGTTGTCATGAGTTTTACTCTACATTTGTCATCATATGATTAGTTGCTCTAAAATTTGAGGCAATGCACTTGTCATCATTTTTTGTCACTACAAGATAATATATATTAAACTGTGTTATGCTATTAGTTAGTTTATTACTTTAGCTGGTCTTTGTTAGGGTTTACCACAAGCATATGTGAGAGCAGAAAATCTAATCAGAAAACAGTTTGCCCCACTGAGATTAAAAATGTTTACAAACACATTTCTGGGACAACATTTGGATTACGCATAAAAAATAAATATATACATAAATACTATGTACTACATAGTAAGAATATTTCACACTCACTCACTCACTCACTCACTCACTCACTCACTCACTCATTCACTCATTTTCTACCGCTTATCCGAACTATACTCGGGTCAAGGGGAGTCTCATCTCAGGCGTCATCGGGCATCAAGGCAGGATACACCCTGGACGGAGTGCCAACCAATCGCAGGGCACACACACACACTCTCATTCACTCACGCAATCACACACTATGGACAAGTTTCCAGAGATGCCAATCAACCTACCATGCATGTCTTTGGACTAGTGGAGGAAACCGGAGTACCCAGAGGAAACCCCCGAGGCACGGGGAGAACATGCAAACTCCACACACACAAGGTGGAGGCGGGAATCGAACCCCCCACCCTGGAGGTGTGAGGCGAACGTGCTAACCACTAAGCCACCGTGCCCCCCCAACATTTGAATTATGCATAAAAAATAAATATACTGTATACATAAATACTTACTACTACATAGTAAGAATATTTCACACAATTTTTAGAAAACAATTATGTTTATTTGATCATTAAAAATAAAACTATAAGAGCAACTACCTAATAAGCAATTTAATTTTTAAATGTTGCAGCTCTAAATAAGACCATTCAGCACAATCCCCTACATGAATTACACAAACCTCTGAATATTTTTTAACACCAGTACATGGATTATGTAGCTTTTGGAACCAGAGTCAACTGTCCATATCCAGCATTTATTTCACCCTTTGTGTTTGAGATACATATAATAGGGCTGCAATGATGACATGACATGATTCATTGCACAAGGGCCTTAAAATTATATAGCCAGCTGTATAAAGTAAGCACAGACTCTGCACATGTTCTGCTTTAAGACTGCAGTTCCCGGTTGGTTGAATCTGGGTTCAAGAAATTATAATAGCGACTGGGACACACAACCTTGTACGTCATGTCAACAGGGTTGTAGATTCTATTTAGGAAATACTCCCTGTGGCAATATTAGAAAGAAACTTTGAGTGTGACACCTGAAAAGTGAACCCATCATCACCTTAGTGACAGCTGAGTGTGATAATTTTCTGTAAATTATATCGTCAAAAGATTTTCTAAACAGGAAATTCAATCGAGTTTTAACAGTCTATTTTGGGTTATCAACTGTTCACAGAAGGAGACTGTTTGTGCATTTAAAGTCCTATGGTAGCAAAACTGCTTTTATCAATTGTAATCCAATGCCATCTTCATGGTTTCCAAGTGACACCATTTACAGTAATCTCATGTATCTTAAGGCTGCCCACTTGAGGCCATCCTTAACAGTATCAAATGGCTTTCAGCTGGTCATAACTCCAACCCGATCTAAGGCATATGATACGAGTTATCTTTTCATAACTTTCAACAACTTTAGGGACATGCTGCTCTTGCATTATTTAATAACATCATCTTAGCAATATCTCAGATAAAATTAGACTATTCTAGTAATATTGTTACTAGAACACGCGTGATACACAAAACAAAAATGAAAGCACATGGCACAAGACAAACAAAGCCTGCCAGAACGTTCCGCTGGTGTTCAGACAGGGATTAGTCCAAGCCGTCCATGATAAATCACAAATGAACACCACATTGAGATGCCCCAGCGGTGGCTGCATGCAGAAGCCTGAGCCTGAGCACAAAAAAAACAGGTTTTTTTGGGAGGAACTCATGGCTATGCTTGATACGGGGTAATCAAGTACTCCCAAAGTGACTGGTCCCTAAGGCAGACAGATCCCATGGAAATTTAGAAAAGTTAATGCTGATTTTGATAATGAAATAAATAAAATTATTTGGTCTCTCAAAGGGGAGTAAAACATTCATATTACTCATCTGATATAGCTATAAAGTCATCAGCATGCTTAGTTATCTAAATGTCTAACTTTAATATTTTCAATTTCCAGCCAGATATTTTCACTTTTGTCACAAATTCATAACAAAACTACTAAATATTGACAGTGTGCATTCTTCTGTGGTGGTCTTATTCCTAGTTAATTTTGCAAGAGTATTAAATAAGAATATTGGGTGATCTTCTGTTAGTAGCACTTAGTAGGTCAGGAGGCTCTACTTCCACGCTGTTTGTATAACCACCAATTTAGTTTGAGGTCATTTTGTTCTGTCTGTTTTAAGGTGTTTGTATGTTAATGGATCATTGACTCTAAGGATTCAGTAGCCTATGTTTTGTGTAGTCTGACTCTAGGACATTCTGGAGGCTCAACCAGGTGTCAAAGTTCGACAGCTACCCCAGGTAGATGACCTGATGGAGCGACTCAGGAGGGCCTGGTAAATCTCTCCACTCCAGACCTCAAGGGCTACTGGCAAGTCTCCTTGGCACTGGATGCCTGGCCCAAAACAGCGTTTAGCACCAGCAGAGGCCATTGGCAGTACCAGGTTCTCCCTTTTGGCCTATATTGGGCTCCAGCCGCCTTGAAGTGACTGATGGACATCGGCAATTAGCGGCTGCATACCTGGATGATGACAGCATTCATTCCGCCACCTGGACAGACCATCTCTTCCACCTGGGGGAGGTCCTGGGGGCCCTCTTAGGGAGAGAAAAAGGTAGAGGCAGTAAGGGACTATCCTTGCCCATCAACCAAGAAGCAGGTATATGCTTTAATGGGCTTAGCGGGTTTTTCCCGCCGTTTTGTGCCTTTGTAACTTCTCCTCTATTCTCCTCTTCCCTGCTCTCATCGACTATAGGTAGGGGCATCGAACAAGGGGGGCGGGGGTTGTGGCTGTGACCAAGGTGCCGACTCTTCCGCACTCAAAAAGCAGAAAAGACCGCTCTTTTTTGACTGTGGTGAAACAGCTTCTTGCAAACAGTTCTGGTTTAGCATTATTTGACCCCACACTAGACACGATTGTCTCCACGGACCCTTCAGTCAATGATCTGGGAGCTATGCTTTCTCAGGTTGGCCCAGATCGAAAAGTGGCGTAAATACCTGCGGGGCCGTCGTTTTACTTAACAAACGGATCACAACTCTGCTTACCACAAAGGGTGTTGGTCATGCTGGTCTTCGTGTTTCACAGTGGTCTGCATGTGGAATACCGTCCAGGTTCTCAAAATGATCCTGGTGACTACCTATTATGACTGCCTTTGCCAATGCCTACTGCTGATAATACTGATGTATTGACTTTAAGTGATGTTGATAAGGAGTTTGTTGCATTTCTGACTGCCAGATGTAATTCACTGCCTGCTGATGATGTTACTGCTGCATGTGTTTCTTGCCCTACACTAAGCAAACTTTGTACAATGATTGCCAAGGGCTGGCCCCTTTTCATCCAAGGGACTGGACATGGAGTTGCAACCATATTTTAAACTACGGCTGGAATTGTGTGTAAAGGACAACTTTGTTTAACGTGGAACACGACTTATTGTGCCTGTTGCCCTCCGATCTACGCTTGTCTCATCGCACATGAGGGACATCAAGCAGAGGTGAGCTAAACAATGCCTTCGTGACCTGGTACTGGTGGCCAGGAACGTATGCTCAGGTCCATGATGCTGTCCGTTCTTGCCATGTATGCCAGCTTAATGACAAAACTGCCAAGCCTCTCCCAGCTCCTCTCCAATCAGAACCAGATGGTCCATGGAAAAAAATCTGTGGATATAGTTGGACCATTAGGCACTGCTGCGTCTGATTGTATTTTTGCTATAACCTTAATTGAATACTATAGCTTATATCCTGAGGTCTGCTTTACTCATACTACCTCCACAGAGTCAGCGATTTCGTTTCTGTCCTCAGTCTTTAGCCATCATGGCAATCCACTTAGCCTAGTAACTGATAATGGTGTTCAGTTTACATCTGCTGCTTTCACTGCTTTTCTGGAAGGAAGGTCATTTTTTAACAAGCTTGGTTTGAAAGAACTTGAATGACCTCACAAATGCTCATGTGGCTGAGTGAATACAAATCCACAGCCATGCTCTAAAATCTAGTGAAAAGCTTTAACAGAAGAGGAGGCAATAATAACATCAAAGGGGGCACTAAATCTGGACTTGAATGTTCAACAAGCACATAAAGCCTGATTTGTATATTTAAACTTTAGTTTATTAACTTCAGTTAATGTAAATGTTCTTGACTGATTTGACATGCTATGAATAGCAATAACATATATAAATATTATAACGCAAAATAGGTATAATGTGGCTAAAAGCTGACTTCACACGAATTACGTGAGTTCTGTTTATTTATTTATTTATTTATTTATTTATTTATTTATTTTGTATTGTAAAAGGGTAAAATGGTATTGATTTAGATTCAGATTCATGATTTAGATTCACCAATTACGGCGATGAAAACTTGCGCATGCCCACGTCTGTGTTCACATACAGTAGGCTCCCAGTAATTGATACTGTTTCAAGATCATAAGTGTAGATATATTAATGATTATATGCTCTTACATACATTGCATGGCAAATACAAAAATATAGCTTAATTAAATAGAGATACTAAAATGTACTAAAATAGAGATACTTAATGCTCATTAATGCTACTACTACTATTAATAATAATAATAATAATAATAATAGTAGTAATAATAATAATAATATTAATAATAATAACAATAATTAAAGCTGCAAGCAGCATTTCCCGGGTTCAAGCGTTTAAGGCCTTTAGGGAGTTTAAGGCCTTAAAGGATTTTCACATACACAAAGTGACAAATAAACAAAGTCATATCGGTGAGTCTACAATCCTCGTGCGAAGCAAAACAAAGTATGAAAACATACTTGGCAATAAAGACCATTCTGATTCTGATTCTGAGACTTTGCCTTACGAGTCAGCACAAAATTGGGTTTTTGGACTTATGGGCACAAACGCGTTTTGGGGCGCTGAAGTGCCCCAGATTGTCCGATTCCGCTGAGATTTTGGCCCTGAGTAACTGTGACCAGTACTACCATCTGACCAAGTTTGAGCTCTCTAGGCCTTACGGTTTGGGCTGCACGACCATTTCTATGGCGGAATAATAATAATAATAATAATAATAATAATAATAATAATAAAAATCCTAACAAAAACAATAGGTTTCCAGCGCTTCGCGCTTGATAATAATAATAAATCACTGTTAAACCTTAGGGAAAAGCACTTCACAAACTAAAGTCCTGTTTCTACATTAACAAATAATATGGATCATGGATTTGCATTTGGGGAAAAATAAGGATAATTAAGGATCTCGATAACTCCTGTTGTTCAAAATATCAATTATTATTTACTTATTACTTTTGTTTTGTTTTTTTTTTTAGATTGTTTGCCATGAGTATTTGTTGCTACTTTGAGTGGAGAGATTTGTTGCTATTTTTTCTACTTCCGTGTTTGGGTTGCGTGTAATCGATCATGTGACTGGGGCACCGTCTGTTGCAGGAAGTGGATGAAGATGGCGCTAACTGAATCCGTGTTAGGATGGTCTATATTCACTATTGTACTGTTGGTAAGAGAAGTATTTTTAATTAGACATCATATGCAGCGTTTTCCCAGTGTGTAATTGACCCTTTTTGGCTAAATTTAATTTGTCAAAGTTATATGTTGTAGGCGTATAATAGGCAAATGTTGGTTTGTTTACATTCTAGAGTTCCCTTGTTGGTCAACACATCGGCAGTCTTTTCATTTTTTTCACTTCTATTTGTGATTGTATTAAGATGGATCTTTACAAGCGTCTTGTCTTTTATTCTTATTTCGGAAATTCACTAGGCAAGGCAAGGCAAGGCAAGTTTATTTGTATAGCACATTTCATACACAGAGGTCATTCAAAGTGCTTTACATAGACATTAGAAAACAGTTTATAAGAGAGAGAAAAAAAATATATATGTAAAAATAAGAGACACACGATAAAATCATAATAAAAACAAAGAACAATTAAAAAAATAAATGTGTTTTTAATAAAAAAAGGTTAAACTAGATTTGTAAAGTTCGTCGTGACAAACTTTGATGTTGGCTTTGACGACCAGCAAAGGCCGGTGCTTTTTGGAGGCGAGTGGACATAAGGGACAGTGTTACTTTTGGAGGCAAGTGGACAGAAAGATAGGGTGCCAAAATATTTGGAGGCAAGTGGAGACGAGCATGTGACGTCATCAGAATACACGTGAGGAAGTTCCCCTTATTGTTCTGAGTGTTTTGATATGTCACATGTCCATGTTGTAAAAAGTTTTTTGATTTTGCATATTTTGGGGGCGGGGCTGCGGGACAACCGAAAGGCCAGTCGGTACACCAATTTAAAAGTTTGTTCAGAGTATCACCCTAAAGGAGCTGGCCGAGTTTGGTGTAGATAGTTTGAAAGCTTGCCGAGTTATAAACCTCCAAAGTTTATAATGGGAGTCTATGGGGAATAAAAGGCCACTTTGAGATCCGGTACCGGAAGTACCGGTACTCGGATCGCTTATAAAAGTAACAGAAACAAACTTCAGACCAGGGTCTACAACATATAAGAATTTGGTGCATGTGGCTCGAAAGCCCTAGGCCGCCTTAAATTTTATAAATTTTTGTCTAAGCTGAAATAGGAAAACAGAATGTTGGCTTCTACAAAGCCAACATAAATATGTTAAAAAGAATAAAACAGGAGTAAAAGTTATTTGGATAAAAAGTGCAGTCATTGTGAAGCAGCACGGTGATCATTTAGTAAATACAGAGTTAAACAGATGTGTTTTTAATCTTGATTTAAAAGTGTCTACTGTTGAAGCACATCTGATCTCTTCTGGAAGCTGATTCCAGCTATAGGTGGCGTAATAACTAAATGCTGATGCACCTTGTTTTGAGTGAACCCTCTGTATCTCTAACTGACCTGATCCTAATGATCTGAGTCGTCTGCTTGGTTTATATTCAATAAGCATATCTGTATCGTATTTCGGTCCTAAGCCATGAAGTGATTTATAAACGAGTAACAATACTTTAAAATCTATTCTAAATGTAACTGGAAGCCAGTGTAAGGACCTGAGGACTGGAGTGATGTGCTCAGATTTACTAGTCAAGCTCCTGTATATATTTTAGATATACAGTATGTTGATGTTTAGTACTGAAAGAAGGTTGATCTCATTATTATGTCGCTTTGTAGAAGCCAACATTCTGTTTTCCTATTTCAGCTTAGACAAAAATGTATAAAATTGAATGCGGCCTAGGGCTTTCGAGCCACATGCACCAAATTTGGATATGTTGTAGACCCTGGTCTGAAGTTTGTTGCTATTACTTTTCTAAGCGATCCCGGTACCGGTACTTCTGGTACCGGGTCTCAAAATGGCCTTTTTTCCCATAGACTCCCATTATAAACTTTGGAGGTTTATAACTCTGCAAGCTTTTAAACTATCTACACCAAACTCGGCAGCTCCTTTAGGGTGATACTCTGAACAAAGGTTTAAATTGGTGTAACAACTGGCCTTTTGGTTGTCCCGCAGCCCCACCCCCAATATAGGTAAAATCAAAAAACTATTTACAACATGCACATGTGACATATCAAAACACTCAGAACAATGAGGGGAACTTCCTCACGTGTATTCTGATGATGTCACGTGAAAACAAAAAACATTAGCACAACATGGACATGTGGCATATCAAAACACTCAGCCCAAGGAGGGGAATTGCGTCACACCACATGCACCAAATTTGTATGTGTTGTAGAACCTGGTCTGAAGTTTGTTGCTATTACTTTTCTAAGCGATCAGCGTACCAGTACTTCCGGTACCGGGTCTCAAAGTGGCCTTTTTTCCCATAGACTCCCATTATAAACTTTGGAGGTTTATAACTCAGCAAGCTTTCCAACTAACTACACCAAACTTGGCCAGCTCCTTTAGGGTGATACTCTGAACAAAGATTTAAACTGGTGTACCGACTGGCCTTTCGGTTGTGCCGCAGACCCGCCCCCAAAATATGCAAAATCAAAAAACATTTTACAACATGGACATGTGACATATCAAAACACTCAGAACAATGAGAGGAACGTCCTCAATGGTATTCGGATCACATGCTCATGTCCGCTCGCCTCCAAAAGTATTGGCACCCTAGCGGTCCAGTAGCTTTCACAATCTTTCTGTCCACTTGCCTCCAAAAGTAACACTAACCCTTATGTCCACTCACCTCCAAAAAGCACCGGCCTTTGCGAATACTTGCACCTTCAAAGCCAACATCAAAGTTTGTCACGACAAACTTTACAAATCTAGTTCTTATTAGTATACTACTATTTGCTAAACAAAAGCTTTTTGGTCAGTAGGACCTTTCAGTAACAGCAGTTTATTACCACTTCTAAAGACAACTTATAAACTATCCTTTATGTTACTATTAAGAAGGCTTTATATTGTATTACATTTTCTCTCTTTATAAACTCTCTTTATCTTCAACTTTAAGGTTATTTTAGCCTTCTGCTGGGTCTACATCCGAAATTACCAGAGCCACCAGGAGAGTGAAGTCATCTCTACCATTACAGCCATATGTGCTCTGGCCATTGCACTCTTCACATCAGCTCTTCTCCCAGTGGATATTTTTCTAGTCTCGTTCATGAAATATCAGAATGGTACATACAAGGTATGATAATTATTTTGGAAATTTAAGCATCACAAGCAAAATAGGGCAGCGCCATTAGTCATTTTAGACCAATTTTTTGCTGCTTAAATAAATGGCAATATGAAACACATCCTAAACTCAAATTGGGGCTTTTTTCTGTTAGTTCATGTGCAGGTTGTATGGTGCATGAATCCCATTTAATGCCAATAAAATGCATAAAACAAGCAATAAGAAGGCATGCTGATTTGTAGATATCTCAAAGCAGAAATTTTATTATTTATGTAAGAATATTATTATTCATTCATTCATTCATTCATCTTCTACCGCTTATCCGAACTACCTCGGGTCACGGGGAGCCTGTGCCTATCTCAGGCGTCATCGGGCATCAAGGCAGGATACACCCTGGACGGAGTGCCAACCCATCGCAGGGCACACACACTCTCATTCACACACTCATTCACACACTAGGGACAATTTTCCAGAGATGCCAATCAACCTACCATGCATGTCTTTGGATCGGGGAGGAAACCGGAGTACCCGGAGGAAACCCCCGAGGCACGGGGAGAACATGCAAACTCCACACACACAAGGTGGAGGCGGGAATCGAACCCAGACCCTGGAGGTGTGAGGCAAACGTGCTAAACACTAAGCCACCGTGCCCCCCATAATATTATTATTATAAAGAATATTAAATATTATTTAAGTAAGACTTAGAAGTAATTCTTATTTCCCCTCACCAGATAGTTATTATATACAGTATTTACAAACTGGTTATGGATTACAGCACCCAAAGTGCTGACTTTAAGATTCAGTGTATTTAGTTTTGGTGTAGTAATCCTTTGATATCAACTGGGGCTACCAGACCAGGAGATTGGAAAAGAACATTGACTTTCTTGTTGGACTAGCAATACAGCGTGCACCTTGACTGATCAGTGTTTTGCTGTATTTTATGTGATATGAGACACATGAGCTGTTGCAATATCTGAATGCTTACAAACAAGTTGTCAGCTAAGCATCTAGCTGGAACATTCAAAAACCACACCATTTCACACTGTATATGCTTGGCACCTTAATGCAGTGATGACACTGCAAAAACAGTTTTATAACCCTTGGTAAAAAGTGTGTTAATCCCATTGTAAAACATTCATTAACCGTGAGTTAAATGCGGGATTTAGATTGTTGATGACTCCTATGTATGTATCTGCCTGGGTATATATACATTGTTTATTCCATTGTCATTATTTTTGTTTTTATCAATTTCAGGACTGGGCTACAAGTAATGAAACAAGGAGGCAAATTGAAGACACAGTCCTATATGGCTACTACAGTAAGTAGCATATGCTAACACAGACTCCACAACTAATTAATTCAAGAACCAGTGTGAAAAGCGCATTGTCTGTTAACCTTCATTTTGTTCTACCACTTATGTGACTCTGGAGAAATTGTTCATTATTTATTATTTAGTTCTTTATAATAAATACATTTATTTATTTATTTATTTATTCATTTTATAAATATAATGTAAGTTAAATGAAGCCATGTCATGCCATAAATTATGCTATACACACGATCCATTCTCAGGACACAAAGCTATTGAACGTCAGAGTTGGTGCTTGGCAAGTTTGGCATGCCCACTGAGGACATGCAGAAAACAGTGCATTTAGGAAAGTGACTTCGAGTGCTGCTCACTGCCTTCTGCATACAATGATGAACCAAAATCTTTACATATATACATTAGTTTGCTGAGAACAAAACTATGTGACACAGGTCAATGGAAACCAAAATTGTCAACCCAAATCACACCGAAAATCAAAGTAAAATATTGAAATTACATTGAAATTGATCAAACTTGAATTCATTTCTTTGCATTGTCAAGCACCAGGAGAAACCCAGGGCCAACTGCACCAGTGTAAGGTCTGACAATGGCTCTGAGGATTTCATTTAACAGCAGTAATAGTAACTGTTGGCTAGCATGTGGAGGTCTTTGTGACCCTCCATGGATTCTGCAGACCATGTTCCCCATGCCAGTTCCAGACTCTTTTACGTCTGTCATACAGTAGGCGATCAGTGGGAACCTGCTCTCATTCATGAAGAGAACAGGGTGCCACTGCCAATTCTGGTCTTCACTGGCTAATGCCAGTCAACCTGCACAGTGCTTGGCTGTGAGCACAGGGTCCCACTCCTACTTCGCGGATTTTCACTTATCGCGAGGGGTTCCGGTCCCCATTAACTGCGATAAACGAGGGATCACTGTATACTCCCCATCACACTGAATGGTTGACACCAAAAACTTAAAAACCTCTTGACCTCAGCCCCTTTTATACTCACTGTTCTACTTCCCTCCCTCTTGTTCATACACATGTATTCTGTCTTTCTATGACTAACTTTAATTCCTTTTCTTTCAAAAGCAGACATCCACCTTTCCAGTTGTTCCTCCCCTGCTCCTTACTCTGACCACAGATCACAATGTCAACCTTGAACTCCTCTGTCTGACCTACAGCACATCTCACTGCTGTCATACTCCTCTCATACATATCCTGACCTACTCTGACATACATCTCTTCCACTCCTGACACCTTCATACAGTACCGTAACTCATCTCTCAGCACCCTGTCATATGCTTTCTTTAAATCCACAAACACACAGAGCAGCTCCTTCTTGACTATCTTTGTACTTCTCCGTGAACATTCTCAGAGCAAAAATTGCATGGTTAGTGCTCTTTCTGGGCATGAAGCCATACTGCTGCTAAAAAATATCCACTTCCTTTCTTAGCCTAGCTTCTACAACTTTTTCCTATAGCTTCATTGTGTGGCTCTTAGTTGCTACAAGTCTGTACATCACCCATTATGTGGCTCTTAGTTGCTACAAGTCTGTACATCACCCTGGTTTCTAAAGATCTAGAACACGTCGCCTCCATTCCTCAGGCATCTTCTCACTCTCTAAAGTCCTGCTGAACAGTATGGATAGAATCTCCACTGCTGTCCTGGGTTTTATACTTTAACCTCTGCATTGAATGAGTTATCGGTTTGTTGTAAAAATGTACATATCAAAATAAATGTTCTTAATTAACTCTGTTAATCATTTGTTATTTTTCTAACCTTTACACTATGTAAAAATAAATGTATATTGTTATTATTTAATAACATTATATGGTTTTGTAGTTTTTGATGGAAATAAATATGGAACATTCAGTTGACTGAGTTGGGAACCTTACATCTGGACCGGTTTACACACTCAGAACTCTCTATGACCTTCTAGTGTAATCATTGTAGCAGAGTTAATGTTTAATATAGATTATGGTGTTCTGCTTTTGTGCCAGTGTTGTTAAGACTCGCATTAATGAAGCCCTAACGTCCAATTTTATGCCTAAAACAGATCAGTGACTTTGAATTTTGAATTTTACAGCTCTGTACTCCATCATCCTCTTCAGCGTCTTCTTCTGGATTCCATTTGTTTACTTCTACTATGAAGAGAAAGATGATGATAACACCAGCAAATGTGTGGTAAGATTTCTGCCTCAATTGATAGGATCAGATAAGAAATGAATTATGTAATAGAGGGATAGAAAGTAGGGAATTATGCAGATACAGGTCAAGAGTTTAAGTTAATATTCAGACAGTGAAGAAAAAGACTTTAACCATTGTTGTTGGTACTGGATGGGCTGGTTGGATTATTTCAGAAAATGCTGTAAACATCCTGTTAGTGGAAGGTCTACAGGCTGATACACCCTGTAGATGTGAGAGCTCAGAGGAGAATTGCTAGACTGGTTTGAGCTGTCAGGAAGTCTATAGGAACTTTTACTATAGTAACTTTTTAGAACTCTTGGTAACCATTTTAATAATCTGGCTATTTTCCTCTTACCTCCCTTCTCACCAAGTCATTTCCATCTATAGCCATAGTGGGGTTTTTTTTGCTTTTGTTTGCTTCTTGCATTTTGGGAAAACATACAAGATGTTGTGTGTGAAAATCCCAGGAGTTCATTATTTTTGAACTATTCAAACTAAAACCCATCTTGTACCAACATTTTTACCACGATCTAAGCCATTGAGAATCCACACTTTTTCATTCTGCTGTTTAACGTTTTTCTTTATGCTGATGTTTGATTAATATTACCCGGAGCTCGTGACTTATTTAATAAGTATATAAGTATATAAATAACTGATGTTATTATCAGGCATTTGTATCTCCATGTTTATTGTATTGTGCTGCTACCACATGATTGGCCTGTTAAATGAATGAATGTGTAAATGTAAAGTAAACAGTGAGTGTACAAGAGGCCATTTTTTAACATCTATATTTTATTTTCATAGACACCAAGAAAATTAATGATGCAATGATTTGTATAGACTTTGATAGAACAACTCAATTAGCTAAAGCCAAGTTAGTTAACTTAAATACTGTAGATAGTAGCAATTATTTAACCAGTGTTTAACCCTACCCATTGTTACCCCTACAGTATAGTCACTTCAGTCCTGCCACAGGGCCACTTTAGCTCGGCAATGTAATCACAATTACATAGTTTATTGACTTATATTTTTAGTTAGCAATTCAGAGATAGTAAAGTTCGCTCTCCTAGGTAAAGATTTTTAAGTTTTTTTCTGCAGCATGTTCATGTCCAGATATTTCAATTGCTCGAGAAATTCTCAAAAACAAAATGTTGTTTTAATTTTATGCAAATTAACAACCTCTTTCATTACAGCAAGCAAAAAATGCAGTGAAGTACACAGTTGCATTTGTCATCATCTGTGCTGCACTTCTTTTGATTGGGTATGTCAAAATAACCTTAATCTCTACACGTGGATTTGTGTTTGTAAGAGTAGTTTATGTGTTGGCATCTATTGGGTGTTGATGATGTTTTTATTTATTTATTTATTTTTTTATGTTTCTTCATGTAAAGTTTGAAATTTTTTTATATTAGTTCATTAGATACTCTGAGCACCACTTAGGCTTGAAATAATAATACATTAGATGATGTACAATAATCAGCAATATCATTTTTTTAATAATAAATAGCCTTTATTATTTTTACACATTACATTACATCACAGTGGAATTGCTTTTTTCACATATCCCAAATTTGAGGATGGTAGAAAATTGCCCTCAGTTGCTTCACCTGCAACAGATGGCACAGATCAGCCATTAAGCTTTCCGAAGTGGCACTGCCTTGGGGTATCTGGTGGCGTAGTCCCCGAAGATTATGATAGACGAGTAGGAGACGGGTGGTAGGTAAAAAAGTGCAGAGAGGCATCATCACTGGGCAGGGAGTGGTGGCATTCTGACTAGACAAGAGCAGTGACAAGACAGAACCCAGAAATAGTTGCTCAGGTACGGCGGGTTCTGGTAGTGTCATCTTCACTGTCTTCTTACTCTCAAGAGCAGACGAAAAAGGAGATCAGCTCTTTGTGACATAAAACCAGTAATGCATCCCTTTTTACTGTCCCTGCTACACAAAGAGGGTGGAGAGTAGCTGGTGGTGCTCTGATTAGCTTCTCCTTTCAATTTTCTTTCAACTGTTGTCCTGAAGGGTGTTTTCTGGCAGTGAGGCTGGCTCCACCCTCACACATGGAACAACATGAAGGCCATCTTCACTAAGAGGAAAAATACAGTGACGTTACCAAGACCAAGACATCCTTCCAAAATTGACAAAAAGACAAGATGAAAACGTATCAGGTGTCAAGAGTCCTGTTGGAACATTATTGGAGCTACAGGAAGTTTTTCTTTCTCGAAAAATCAAAAGCCACCTAAATGTTGCCAAACCATGTGGCAAATAATTTCTGGTGTGATAAGACCAAATTAAAAACACAAAAATAAGACACCATATAACTGAAAGTACACCATATCTACAGTTCTACAATGGTGGTGGCAGCATCATGCTACGAGGTTGTTTCTCTTTAGCTGGAACTGGGGTTTAGTCAAGATTATTATAATATCTGTTTTGGCACAAAACCTGTATGATAACAACAGAAAGCAGAGATCTAAGTCAAAAAAGGAACGGCTTCTGAAGAAAAAACGGTTTAGAATGTCTCAGTCAATGCCCAGATCTAAATTTTGTTGAAACCATGAGGAAGATTTGAAGACGGCTGTTGTTTATTACAGATCTGCTTACTGTGTGATAGACATGGAGCATTTTTGCAAGGAAGAATACTTTTGCCGAATCAGAATGTGCAAGTGAGTAGACACTTGCCTAAAAAGACTGAGTGCTGTATTACAAGAAAAAGGCACTTTATCAAAGTACTAGGTAAGGGGTGTGCATACTTATGCAACCAGTTTGTTCACTCACTCACTCTCACTCACTCATTTTCTACCGCTTATCCGAACTACCTCGGGTCACGGAGAGCCTGTGCCTATCTCAGGCGTCATCGGGCATCAAGGCAGGATACACCCTGGACGGAGTGCCAACCGCACACACACACACTCTCATTCACTCACGCAATCACCCACTATGGACAATTTTCCAGAGATTCCAATCAACCTACCATGCATGTCTTTGGACCGGGGGAGGAAACCGGAGTACCCGGAGGAAACCCCCGAGGCACGGGGAGAACATGCAAACTCCACACACACAAGGTGGACGCAATCGAACCCCCAACCCTGGAGGTGTGAGGTGAATGTGCTAACCACTAAGCCACCGTGCCCCCCACCAGTTTGTTCATTATACATTTTTTTCCTCTAAAATGTTTTCAGTTCTTTTTCACTTGATTTGTTTTTGGTTGCTGGCATTTAGTAGACACCCTTATCCAGAGTGACTTACAACTGAACAGTGGTGGCTCAACTGGTTAAGGCTCTGGGTTGTTGATCGGAGGATCGGGGTTCAAGGCCCAGCACAGCCAAGCTGCCCTCAGCCCTCCCTGCTCCCTGTATCATAGCTGCCCCTGCACTCTGACCCCAACCTCCTCAGTTGGGGTATGCGAAGAAAAGAATTTCACTGTGCTGTAATGTGTATATATATGTGGCAATAATAAAGGCTTTGTGGACCAGGGGTTCAAACCCAAGACCTTCCGATCAGTTGTCTAACACCTAAACCACTGTGCTACCACATCACATCACATAAAAAGTTGAAAAAGGTTTGACATAATTTGTCTTGGTTTCATGTTTTTACATCACAAAAATGTTAGAAATTTAAAAAAACAGTCTTACCAGGGTAGTGTAGACTGTTCTGTTCATGGTACCTTATAAAGTATAGAACTTGACTACATTGTATATTGCATATATTCTTCAACTACTTTAAATACTTCAAGAGATATGATGGAAGTGATATGGTTAATTTTCTGTAGAATCATATTGGTTTGTTGCAAGAATTACTTTTGACTGGTTTGTTGCTGATCTTGTACAGGGCCTTTGTACCACTGGAGAATCCACCAATGCAGAACTCAACACAATGGGACAAGCTTCAGTACCTGTTCAAAGAGCTGGGCAGCAACAGTAAGCACCATGTTATTGTTTAAATTACCTTAACAAGTGACCATTTTATACCATGTCACAGCTCAGCTTGACACTAAATATAAAATTTAAATAACATATAATAATAAATAAGAAAGTGCAAAACAACATTCAAAATTTAGCGGACACGCGTTTTATCAAATGGCTAGTTATCCTCCAGACAGTGACGGACCACGTCTGTCTCTCATTTTGGCCGTGTGGCGCACATGCCCGCTCGCGGTGTGAAGCGCGGTCCTCGCTATTCTCAGAGATGCACTTGACGGCCTTCTGTGCAGCGGATTTTTTTTTTTTTTGGGCGACCTAGTAAAGGCGGTAGGGTTTCCCAGCTTATGCGGGCCGCCCGAACTGCAAAGTGCTGCGGGAAACCCTGGAAGCTACACTCACAGTTTTTTGCTGTCAGGCCTGACTTTCTAGCCAGGGTGTTGACTTTGGGCCAATAACTCCTCCAGTGACTGCACTGCAAAATTTGTAATACTACAAACAATTTGTTGCTATGGGCAACCGACCCCGCCATAACCTATACATCTGCAACTCTTTGGAATATTCCAATTCTTAAACATTTTGATGATGACTCTAGAATTAGAGAGTTTAGAATTAGGATTACAGCATGCTCTTCTCTCCTTTGATACATTCCCATTGCTCTGTAGGGTTTGAGTAAAGTTATGAAGGAGAGGGCTTGCGATCTTCTCGTGTCACAGAAACCAACTGGATTGTCTCTGAATAATTACGCTGCTTGAGCTTAAAATCTGCTCAACCATTTCTCTTACTGTCTGCATTTTGCCTTCTGCTGAGGCCCTACACGTTTATGAAGCTTTAATCATTAATGTAGGGACATTTTACTGCACGTCCTGAGCCTGGATTGGAAATAAATACAATAAGATACACAGTAAAATTCAACTTGAAAGAGGTTTGAATCTATCATCGTTACAAATCCCTATGCATCCGCTGTCCTGAAAATTGTACAGGCCACCACTGGTATTCAACCAGCACATTGGTTGGCACAGACAAGCCCCAGGGCCTGCGGGTGCATTTAAATAAGAACCATTTTCTCTCTATGCTCAGTAGGCTTGTGTTGAGTGTTTCCCTGTCACAACTGACCATTTAAAAAAATTACAATGAAATGTTTTATTATCCAGAATCCATACCCTAATGAAGAGGGTAGGGTAGGGTGTAATAATATTACTAGCTGCTTACTGGTAGATGGCAGGATAGTAGAGGTGCATACAGCAATAGATAAAAGTAAATTTTAAACAAAAAATAAGATGTAAATGTTTTTAGATATAAACCTTTACAAATAGGCTGTCTATCGTTGATAAAGAATATCTTAAAAAAATAATTTTTTTCCTCTTTAGGTCATCCCTAATAAATATAACTAATATCTATAGCCTACACTATGCGTGAATAGTGTTAGTATACAGTATATTGTATGTACAACCCGAATTCTGAAAAAATAAAGCTCTTCAAGAGTGCAAAAAGATTGTGGAATACCTTCAAAACAATGTTCCTAAACATCAAATTGCAAAGGCTTTGCAAATCTCATCATGTACCGTGCATAACATCTATAGTTTCAGAAAAACTGGAGAAATCGCTGCGTGTAAGGCACAAAGTCTGAAGACCTTTATTGGATGCCTATGGTCTTCGGGCCCTTAGACAACACTGCATAACTCATTTGCATGATTGTGTCATTGACATTACTAAATGGGCACAGGAATACTTCCAGAAACCACTGTCTCTAAACACACCATCGTGTCCTGTGGACAAGGCTCATTTGGACTGTTTCAAAGGTGAAAAGTGTTCTGTGGTCCAAATTTAACATTCTTGTTGGAAATCACAGACGCCATGGCTAAAGAGGAAGGGAGACCTTCCAGCATGTTATCAGCGTTCAGTTTAAGAGCCAGCATCTCTGATGGTATGGGGTGCATAAGTGCATATTTTGGAAGGCACTATGAATGCTGAAAGGCAGTGGTCCCCAACCCCCGGGCCAAATGGTACCGGGCCGCCCAAGGAACATGAAATTATTTCCATTTTATTTACTGTGGTGTATTTCACTCGGGTTTGTGCGACTTTCCATGGATGAAAGGTTAACCAGGAACTGAGAGAGGTCACCTAAAGCCGCACCAATACCGCGCATGCGCAAAATATCGTGATATCGGCCCGGGTTTAGGTGACGTCTGGAGCTGAGCGGCTGCAAGCGGCAGTGGCGTTGTAGCTTTGGGGGAGAGAAGGTGTGTGTCGCTCTTCTCTCTGTTCACCGGTACTTTCTCATGTTTAACAGTACTTGGTGTACGTGTGTATTGTGTTTGCTCAAATTTAACCCACAAATTAGCAAAAATGATTACGAAACAGACGTCGTTAGAAAGTTAGAATCTCTGCCGGTGTTCTGGATTAAAGTCATGGCGGAATACCCTGAGATTGCCACCACAGCACTTAAATCCCTATTGCCATTTCCGACATCCTATCTGTGTGAAGCGGGTTTTCTGCAGTGACAGCAACCAAAACAAAACAACGGAATAGACTGGACATAAGCAACACACTTCGGGTGTCATTGTCTCCTATTACCCCAGATGGAACCGTCTCGTTGCAAAGAAACAAGCTCAGGGTTTTTTATTGATTTTAGCATTGTAGTGAGTTAAAAAAGCATGTTTAAATACAATTAAATTAAAATTATTAATTTTAATTTAATTGTATAGCCGCCACCCCCCACCCCCAGCGGGCTGCGGTAAAATGATCAAACATTGACCGGTCCGCGGCGAAAAAAAGGTTGGGGACCACTGCTGAAAGGTATATAAAGGTTTTAGAGCAACATATGCACCCCTCAAGATGACGTCTATTTCAGGCGTCATTAAACAGAAAGTACGTCAAAGACGACCACAGTCTTTTCAGCAGCTGGAAACCTATATCAGGCAAGAATGGGATCAAATTCCAACACCAAAACTCCAGAAACTCATAACCTTGATGCCCAGACGTCTTCAAACTGTTTTGAAAAGAAGAGAAGACGCTACACCATGGTAAACATGCCAATGTCCGAACTATTTTGAGACCTGTAGCAGGCATCAAATTTGAAGTGAGCTCATTTAGTGGATAAAAGTGTGAATCTCTGTTTAAACATTTGTCATCTATGTTCTATTGTGAATCAAATATTTGATCATTTTGATTTGAAAGTCTTTTAGTTTTTATTTTATTCAAATTTAAATAACGTCCCAACTTTTTCAGAATTCTGGTTGTAGTAATAAGAGTATTACTGAGCTCAGTAAAATACTTTTAACTATACAATGTAGAGCAGCTGAGATGGGGGAAGGGGTGGGGTGTCCAGGAGGTGTCAATTATTATCTTCAGTGTTGTACATAGTTCAAAACACACATGCAGAAACTTTGAAATGTTGATTGGCTCAGCTGCTGCGTTTCTTAAACCGCACAGGACTGCACTGTTGGAACACCTTTAAGTGATAAAACATACAAACACACCCCAACTGCCATGGCCTCTAAGTGTTTCTATCCACTTTAGCAGTCCCTTATATCTTAGGTAGTCCATATGGGGCCATCTTCAGCAGCAGTGAGAACTTCCAAGTGAAGAGACTTCAACTAGAAATAGGGTGTCAGGATGGATCAGGCAGGTCTTGGGAGAAGAACCGGTCAGTATCACTGGGAGCTAAGGAGTAGAGAGAAAGAGGACAACTGTACATTGTGTATAGGCAGGGATCTGCTACTGTTATGACAGCTTGTGTTCTTAAATACATCTGTTCTTGACACACAAAGCAGCCAGCCACTCCACCGTCAACAAACCGGTGTGAACATTTGAGAGGTGGGGCAACAGCATCCAAACTTCCAGTTCACCAAAACACTCTATGCCCATGAACCATCCAGATCAATAAACTACTCATAAAATGCTTAACCAAACAAATAGTTTTCAGTCTAGACTTTTAAATTGTATGGAGATTTTATGAAGGCTTATAATGATTGCTTCTCAGTGCTTATGGTTGATGTCCTTACTTCCTGGCATGATGTGTGTCTGAATCCCAAAAACGTTTTAAAGTGAGAAGTGACGTTCAAGGTGAGACTGTTTAATGCGCCGAGATAAATAAAAACCCAAGCACTACATTCTGTGACCTATGGACCTTCTTCCTTTTCTAGCTATAATCTAAAATATACTGCATGTGTGCATCACTCTCTGTCTCTGTATAGACACATATGCATGACATGCCTCTCAGACACATTCTCTTTTAATATCTGTAAAAATGCATATGGGCTCACAGCACTCTGAATAACAGTACAGGACTAGAATGTGACCTTTACTGTACATGTTCACTAATGTTCACATGTCCCTTTCTCCCAAACACGCACAGATGGAATGGTGGCACTGTCTTTCTCCATCAGCTCTCTGACTTTGATCGGCATGCTGGCAGTGATCACGTACACAGTGAGTTTGTTAAGGCAACTGCTGAGTGAACACAATGCTCTCTTGCAAACCTATGTTAAAAAGACGGCCCTTTTTATAGTGGGTTGGACTACTGTGTGACTTGACTTTGTATACTATAAGAAAATGGAAAAAAAGGTATTGTATGCATCTTTTTTTCTCTCTCAAGTCAATGTAGAAACATTTAAATTTAATTTAAATTACAAACCAAGTGATCAGATCCTACAGATAATGTGTTCTGTACTCTGGGGGTGAGTACAAAGAAATTCATAAAAAACTAAGTTAATGTTCAACCCTTAGCTTGCGGGATTTTTCCCACCGTCACTGCTTTAACTCTCAGTCTAGGATATTTGACTTTTTTCTTGTTGAAAACACTACTTTTACACTCATGCACCATTTCCAATCCTGTGCTGCATTATTGTCATTGAGTAATGGGTTCCATGTGAAGTTTCATCCTTTTCAAGGCCTGGTTTATTTCTCATTTCACTTTCAGCCAAAGTGGACACTAGCTCTTAAAAATAAATGCAAGATGTTTTAAAGACTAAGTCTTGTAATAAAAGATGTATTTCTTCACACAGCAGGCACATATTACGTAAACAATATGTATCCTTTAAAACATTTTGCTAGTGTAGTACATTCATTCATTCATTCATCTTCTACCGCTTATCCGAACTATCTCGGGTCACGGGGAGCCTGTGCCTATCTCAGGCGTCATCGGGCATCAAGGACGGACGGAGCCTGGACGGAGTGCCAACACCCTGGACGGAGTGCCAACCCATCGCAGGGCACACACACACACTCTCATTCACTCACGCAATCACACACTATGGACAATTTTCCAGAGATGCCAATCAATCTACCATGCATGTCTTTGGACCGGGGGAGGAAACCGGAGTACCCGGAGGAAACCCCCGAGGCACGGGGAGAACATGCAAACTCCACACACACAAGGCGGAGGCAGGAATCGAACCCCCAACCCTGGAGGTGTGAGGCGAACGTGCTAACCACTAAGCCACCGTGCCCCCACTAGCGTAGTACACTACATTTTAAATTAATATTGGGGAGAAAAAATACTTGTATCTTAGGCACTTATCAGAAGTGTTGGTTGTTCCCATTTTTACAGCATTTTCTGTTTTTTACTGTTCAGACTTATTGGCAGATTTAAAAATGTTTATATTTTCTCGCTACAGTTTTTATTTTTTTAAATAGTAGTCAAAATGATTAATCCTTGTTGTAATAAAGATTATTATAATTAGGGAAACTTAATTTAAGAAAAGCAAAAACAAAGTAATATTTTGTCTTATTATTATTATTATTATTATTATTATTATTATTATTATTATTATTATTATTTATTTATTTATTTTTTTTTAGAAAATTATTTTCTAAATATTTTTGTATTCTCAAAATAAATTGACACCTCTAAGGAATATTTTCCATAAAAAGAAATAAGGAAAAAATCTTATATTAAAAAAATTTTTTATATTCGAATTATTTTTAATTGGCTCTCAATTGCCTTTAGATAAAAATGGTTGTTGACCACAAATCAAGGAATGGGTATATAATCAAGGTATGTTGTTTGCTGTGCAAACATAAATGTCTGTTTTATAATGAAATGTGTTGTATAATAGTATAATATCCGTTATTGGGTTTTCTGCATGGCCAGAAATGTTATTGTCCATGGTGCGACTTTGTGTTGGCTGAAGAGAGGTAGGCTTTTGTGCAGGCTTTACTTGATGCCCATAAGCATTGTGTAATTTGTTTTCTACTCTCTCTTTGCCAGGCATACGGTATGTCTGTGCTACCCCTGAACCTGATTAAAGGAACACGCAGTGTCCTCTATGAACGCCTGGAGAACACAGAAGACATGGAGGAGGTTGAGCAACAGATTGAGAAGCTGAAATCCAAGGTTTGTGAATGGGTGTTTATAGTTGGGTGGCAGAAGATGGAAACACAGTGCTGTGGTTGTCCCTTTGCACATATCTCATTCACAACATTCTCATTATAGTTTGCATTACTGGCATGCCAAAAAACTCTTGTGATTATAACTTATTTGGGAGAATTTAACTAACTGTGTGCAGTGTGAGGATGGAAGGCCACTCTCGTTGCGAGACCGAAGAAACCTACAGGAGCTGGAAGCTAAGCTTTTGTTGCTGCGCCGTCGTGGCCGTCACCTTGAGAACGCTGATAGGAATTGCTGCGCTAAAGTGGGCAGGGCCCTTCGTCCCTTTAAGGTTTGTGAATTTTAAACATTCTTTTAATGTTTTTTCTTATTGTTTTTTTTTTAACTGTGATCTCAAACTGTATCTTTTTCTGATGTGAGTCTTGAAGTACCAAATTAAATAAGACCATTGCATGTTCTGCTGATGTAGCAACGATAGCAATTCTAGAACATTTTGTTCACTGAAACATTTAAATGAAGCTCTCTTCATTGTACACCAATACCTGAAATTAAGAACTACCCAGTAATCTATGTTTATATTTATATTATAACATTTTTAAATGAAAGCTTTAATGTCTAAATTGTAAACCATGTTATCTATTTTTTTATTTTCTGATAGCTCATATACACAGAGAGGAAAAAATATTTGATCTTCTGATGTTTTTGTTCGGTTGCCCACTGACAAAGAAACGATCAAGTATATAATTTTAATGGTTGATTTATTTTAACAGTTAGAGAAAGAATAGTTATAAATTGATTTGCATTTTAATGAGGAAAAAAATATTTGACCCCTTCGCAAAACATGACTTAGTACTTGTTGGCACAACCGTTGTTGGCAATCACAGAGGTTACACATTGGCTACCAGGTTTGCACACATCTCCGGAGCGATTTTGTCCCACACCTCTTTTCAGATCCTCTCCAAGTCATTAAGGTTTCAAGGCTGATGTTTGGCAACTCAGACATTCAGCTCCCTCCACAGATTTTCTATGGGATTAAGGTATGAGACTGGCTAGGCAACTCCAGGAACTTAATGTGCTTCTTGTTGTCATGCTGGAATACTCATTCATGTCCCATTTTCAATACCTTGGCTGAGGGAAGGAGGTTCTCACCCAAGATTTGACAGTACATGGATCTGTCCATCGTCCCTTTGATGCAGTGAAGTTGTCCTGTCCTTTTAGCAGGAAAAAAAAACACCCAAAAAGCATAATGTTTCCACCTCAGTGTTTAACAGCGTGGATGGTGTTCTTGGGGTCCAGACCGAGGGAGATTGACAGTTATTTTGTGTTTCTTCCATTTGCGAATAAGCACACCAACTATTGTCACCTTCTCACCAAGCTGCTTGGTGATTGTCTTATAATAATAATAATAATAATAATAATAATAATAATAATAATAATAATAACTAGAACGTACATTTCCTGAAGAAAATGTGAATGGTGCTTGCATGTGGCAAATCCCAGAGGCTAGTCGAGACGAGCATGTGACGTCATCTGAATACTCTTGAGGAAGTTTTCCTCATTGTGCTGAGTGTTTTGATATGTCACATGTCCATGTTGTAAAAAGTTTTTTGATTTGGGGGGCGGGGCTGCGGCACAACCGGAAGGCCAGTCGGTACACCAATTTAAAAGTTTGTTCAGAGTATCACCCTAAAGGAGCTGGCCGAGTTTGGTGTAGATAGTTCGAAAGCTTGCAGAGTTATAAACCTCCAAAGTTTATAATGGGAGTCTATGGGGAAAAAAGGCCACTTTGAGACCCGGTACCGGAAGTACCGGTACTCGGATCGCTTATAAAAGTAATAGCACACCTCTCCTCAATGAGCCTGTCGATTTGACACCTCATTCATGGGTCTAGGACAAAAGCTGCGGGACAAGTTACGCGCCGAAGTTTTGTCCGGCACAATAGTAATGATGTTGCTTTGCAAGCACCATTAATAATAATAATAATAATATTATTATTATTATTATTATTATTATTATTATTATTATTATTAATAACCTTTTTATATAGTGCCTTTAAAGTAGCTTCTCAAGGTGCTTTACATAAAAAGCAAATAAGAATACAACACACACAAAGTAAAACAATTAATACGTACATATAAATACACACACACACACACACACACACACACATACACACAAATAAAGTAGTCAAGAAAAGGCTATCCTAAAAAAGAGTTTTTAAAAGAGATTTAATAGAACTAAAGTTCTGTGCGTCTCTGATGTGAGGAAGGAGTGCATTCCAAAGTCTAGGCACGTACGACGACGACTATAGAACGCAGCCATGTCTGTGGGACTACCAATAGTCCTGCTTGTGAGGAGCGTAAGTAACGCTTGGGTGTGTATAAAGTTAAAAGTGCAGACAGATACTGGGGTGCAAGTCCATGCAGTGCCTTGTATGTAAGCATGAGGACTTTAAAATCTACTCGGAATCTGACCGGAAGCCAGTGCAAGGACTTGAGAATTGGTGTAATGTGCTCATTTTGCCTGACTCCAGTCAGTCAGCTGCACAATTTTGCACACATTGCAGTTTATTAAGTGTGGATTTAGGGACCCCAGCCAAAAGTGCATTGCAATAGTCAATGCGGGAGAACACAAAAGCATTAATAAGCCTTTCAGTCACTGAACGGGATAACATAGGGTGAAGTCTAGCGATATTTCTGAGATGAAATAATTAGTTCTTTACAGTGTGGCGAACTTAAGACAAAAGACAAACTTAAATCAAAGATTACTCCTAGATTTTTTAATTTGGATTGTACTTCAAGAATAGAGCCATCTACGTTTAGAAACAGTGAACCAGCTTTGCGAAGCTGGTGAGGGGTGCCAATAAGAAAGACCTCTGTCTTCTCAGCATTGAGGCACAATAAAATTTGAGACATCCATGTTTTTATCTCAGCAATACAGTGAGTTACAGAAGAAAGGTCCAAATTTTGATTAGGCTTAGAGTGAATATAAATCCGAGTGTCATCTGCATAAAAGTGATAATTAAGTCCAAGTGATCTTAAAAGCAGGGTTCCCACGCGTCCTGGAAAACCTGGAAATACTGGAAAATTAATGACCAATGTTCCAGTCCTGGAAAACACATGGAAAATGAGAGAAAACATAAACTGTCCTGGAAAAAATCTTGTCCTGGAAAATTATTATTTTTTAAATGTTCTTGATCATTTAAAGAACAGTTTACAACTGGTGGAAACATTTAACGTTAGTAACAGAAAGCGCTCTGTTCAGGGACGCTGAGTTTTGACTGGTTTTTTGTTATCCTGTTTAATCTCGCTGTGACGGATGACGCTGTCTTGTGTTGGAGGTTTTAGGTGCTAGGAATGGTTTAAGTGCTCGAATGTTTTCAGCAAATGGTGATGGGTAAACAGGTTATATTAACCTTGTTAATCTGAATATCATGTGCAAGGGGAATGCACAGCAAACTAAAGCATGCATGACGGCATTGGCCTGAGAAAGGAAAGGGTATTAATATGTGCAGTCTTTTTATTTTATAAATGTTGATATTTCAATCACATAACAGATTATCTTTAAAAGTATAGTTAAGTAATAGCCCTAAAGTGTACGTTGTTTTTAAGACTTCTGGAGAGAAGAACATATTACTTTAGGCCGTGAATCTGTGAGCCTTGTCTTTTTTTGCTAAATTTGAAATGTCCTGGAAAATGATCTCTGAAAAAGAGTGGGAACCCTGTAAAAGCAATCCAAGTGGAAATATGTAAATGCTAAAAAGTAAGGGGCCTAAGATGGAATCTTGAGGAACACCCGTACAGACAAAACCAATCATAGACCGGAATCCACGCATACATACAAACTGTTGACGATCAGAAAGGCTGAGGCCTTTCTGATCATTGGTGACCTTGACCATGGCTGTCTCAGTACTATGAGATTTCCTAAATCCAGACTGAAGGGGTTCGAAAAGATTATTTGCTGTGAGATGACTATGTGGCTGCAAGAAACGGTAGATTTGAAATAGGACGATTATTGTTTAAGTTGTCCAAGTCGCCGTTATGTTTTTTTTAGGACAGGTGTTAATCATGCTGCTGGCAGTTTTCAATGCTGCTGGCACAACACCAGTATGCAGGGAATCATTTACAATACTGAGAACAGCAGGGTACAGTGAATACAAACAGGATTTAAACAAGCTTGTAGGGAGGGGATCAAGTAAGCAAGTGGTAACTTTCATACGTGATACCTCCCTAGTGAGCAGCTCAGTCTCGATTTGTGAAAAAGTAGAGAAGGATGTGCCAGAGAATCTAGGTGAGCAAAATGTGGAGGATGGAACAGATACAGCATGAATAAGTTTTAAACATTGTCAATTTTAGAACTGAAAAAATTAAGAAAATCGTTACACAACTGATTTGAGACAGGTAAAGAAGTGCCAACGTTAACTTTAAGAAGTGTGAATAAGGTGTCTAGTATTACTTTGATTGCTGTCTATAATCTGAGAAAAATATGCAGCTCTTGCAGACTCAATTTCGGCTCTCTATTCCCCCAAGGTGTCTTTCTAGGACTGATAAAATACATTCAGACCTGAGTCACGCCACTTACGATCCAATTTACGGCAAGCTGTCTTCTTGGAACGCAGGTCATCATTTTACCAAGGGGCAGAACGAGCAAAAGAGACACTGCGAGACTTTAAGGGAGCAAAAAGGTCCAAATTAGATGCCAGAACAGTGTTCAGTTTTAGGATCTTATCTTCAAGAGGAGCCAAGTGAAGATCACTAATGCCCCTTTTCCACCGAGGCAGTTTGAGTGCTGGTTCGGAGCCAGAGCCTAATTTAGAACCAGTTCTTTCTTTTTCGACAGCCAAAGCACCGGCTCTGAACCAGGAAAAGTGGTTCTTAAGTAGCACCAAAACGTTGCTGGTCTAGACTTAAGAACCGCTTGCGTTAGGGGCTGTGGGCGGGGCTACCGTTAGCGCATTTGATAATGTACCTTAAGTATACTAATGTTTAATACACTTTTACTTTACCGCAATATGATACATTATCAGCACACATGATAGTAAGTAGCTACATGCTAAGGCTAACTTTTTTCTGTGTTAATGATAAAATAATGTTACGTACTTTCTCGATTACAACCTCCGTTTATACAGATTACATGGAGCTGCACGTACACCTTGGATTCGCCGCGTTTGGATGCCAATGTATGTTCACAAAGCCATGAGCATTAACAGTAAAGCAACATCCGCCATTGTTGATGTGTTTGTGTTTGCCGCTGCTGCACTAACGTTGCTGGGACACGTGACACGTGACATGTATACAGTGACGTCAGACTCGGCTCTGTGATGCTCTCTAGCCGGTCGAAAGACAAACCGGTTCTTAGAAGGTTCGCCAGTGGAACCAACTTTGAACCAGCACCAGCACTAGCTCTGAACCAGCACCTGGTTCTTTTTGGTGGAAAAGTTATCTAAGAGAGGGAACAACAGAGCCAGCAAAATCTGCCAGAATATAAACAGAAGACAGCTGAGACACAATTGCATTATTTGCAATTACAAGGTCTAAAGTGTGACCTTTGTTGTGAGTTGGGCCACTTATAAACTGTTTAAGATTAAAACAATCTAACAGGAATAGAAAATCCTTTGTCATCAGTCATTTGCTTCAATGTGTATATTAAAATCTCCTAAGATGAGTATGCTCTTAAATTTAAAACACAGCATTGACAACAAGCTGATTAAAGATGAGTCCATCATTTTGTTTATGCCATGTTTCTGTTAAGAACAAGGTCTAGTTTTTGATCTGCGATGATGTCCGATAAAAGCAGGGCTTTGTTGTTTGCTGAGCGTGCATTAAACAATGCAGCATTGACGAGGCTCTGCGATAAGACTGAAGGTAACTCCAATCGAACGAACAAAGATAAATTTGCTGATACGCTCTTTTAGTCTGACGCTGACTCGTAGGCACGCAGATGTTGTTAGAAAGGCAGTAGCTGCGTCCTGAACTCCGATGTATGTACCGTTTTTGCCCGAGCAGGCCAGCATTACAACATAGATCATAAGCATCTTTGTGTAACCTGTAGTTCAGTCAGGACCACTTGAGTCAAAATAAAGACAATTCTTTGACATATATTTCATTTTTTTATTTGCAAGCTTATAAAATTTACATTTGGCGGTATGGCTCTGTTCTGAATTCCCCATCCTTTTCATGAGTTCCATGAAAGCTAGTCAGGGAACAGCAGCAGCTTCGTGGGGGGACAATCTCCCATTTAACTGGGAAAGCAGCAAGACAAAATCCCCCCATTTAGAACAGAGCCTGCATCAGTGACAACAGAATGACACTGATTAAGTTAAACACAAAGTTTCAAGGAGGAGCTAGGGGAGGAGGTGGGTTGCAGCAATGCAGAGGAAACAGCCAAGCAGACAGACTGAAAAAAGCATTTAAATAGGGCGCACTGTTTGAAAGGGACCAATAGCGTGCTTAGGAATCAGATCAGCTGATGGCCGAGCTTGACTATGTGGCCTACCTGAACTGACGCTGAACGCTATATTTCTGTTTTAAGTTGAGCAACTGGGGTGCGGTGTACCTTAAAACCATAATCCATGAGGCCAGGACAGATCTACAGCAGCAACAGGATAGACTCCTTCAATTTAGCTCCAGAGACCTGCAGAGAACACAGACAGATAAAAGCAATAATCCAGGGAGTGTGAAGAAAACCCGCAACATTACTAAAATATGTTTAAAATCAGCAGGTTAGAAAACCCAGCATTAACAAAAAGACAAACAAACCGTGAAAGGAGCGGCAGCCAAAACGCGCCAGTGTACCCAAAC
This sequence comes from Tachysurus vachellii, assembly GCF_030014155.1. NCBI lineage: Eukaryota > Metazoa > Chordata > Actinopteri > Siluriformes > Bagridae > Tachysurus > Tachysurus vachellii. The sequence goes on along the minus strand of NC_083461.1, from coordinate 34,835,625 downwards.
AAACCGGAAGTCACAAACACTCACTCACTTTCTGCCGCTTATCCGAACTACCTCGGGTCACGGGGAGCCGATCTCAGGGCACACACACACTCTCATTCACTCACGCAATCACATACTACGGACAATTTTCCAGAGATGCCAATCAACCTACCATGCATGTCTTTGGACCGGGGGAGGAAACCGGAGTACCCGGAGGAAACCCCTGAGGCACGGGGAGAACATGCAAACTCCACACACACAAGGCGGAGGCGGGAATCGAACCCCCAACCCTGGAGGTGTGAGGCAAACGTGCTAACCACTAAGCCACCGTGCCCCCCTGAAGTCACAAACATAACGCAAGAATATTGTAGCCCATTCCAGCCTAGTGTAGGTCTACAATCTTGTCCCAGACATCCTTGGACAGCTCTTTGGTCTTAGCCATGGTGGAGAGTTTAGAATCTGATTGATTGATTGCTTCTCTGGACAGGTGTCTTTTATAAATGTAACGAGCTGAGATTAGGAGCACTCCATCTAAGAGCACTCCCTTTAATATTTATTTCGCTCATTAAAATGCAAATCAATTTATAACTTTTTTTAAAATGCGTTTTTCTGGATTTTTTTGTTGCTTGTTGTTGCACTGTTAAAATAAATCTACCATTAAAATGATAGACTGATCATTTCTTGAGAGATGGAAAATCCTTTTTTAACTCTTTTAAAATGTTTTAATTGTTGTGTGCCTTTTAAGGCAAGGTGACTGTCCAATCTGCATGCGTATGTGACGCTAAGACACGGGTTGCTCTAGAGTGACCTGGCTATATGATTGAGCATTAATAAAATATGTGAATGTCTGCATTTCATCATCCATCTTTTCTTGTCTCTCTTCAGATTTTGCTTGGAGTTTTTTTTATACTGGTGGCACTTCTTTTCTTCATATGCCTGTTCATTTCCAAGTAAGCAGTTTTATCATAAGCTAATATTTCAAGTTTACCCCCTCACCCCCAAAAGAAAGAAAGACATGATAAAGGTTGATCAGTGTAGCATATTCAGGGTTCCCACGCGTCCTGGAAAACCTGGAAATCCTGGAAAATTAATGACCAACGTTCCCGTCCTGGAAAACACATGGAAAATGAGAGAAAACATAAACTGTCCTGAAAAATTATTATTTTATTTTTATTTAGTTTTATTTACTTTATTATTTTAATTATTAAATTATTATTATAAATGTTCTTGATCATTTAAAGAACAGTTTACAACTGGTTCGAAACAATTAACGTTACTAACAGAAAGCGCTCTGTTCAGGGACGCTGAGTTTTGACGGGTTTTTTGTTATGCTGTTTAATCTCGCTGTGACGGATGACGCCGTCTTGTGTTGGCGGTTTCAGGCGCTAGGAATGGTTTAAGTGCTCGAATGTTTTCAGCAAATGCCGGTAACATATAATAGGTTTACTTATATAAACTTAAAAACACATTTGCAAATGTGATATTGATTTTTGCAACAGTTCACTAAACAAGAAGTTAAGTGACTTCATTTCTATCCTTCACTAACCATAGTAGTTCCAAACAAAGCCGGAGCAGAACGTTTTTAGCAACATTCAATGGCGTTTCTTTGAATATGCATTTATTAACGAATGGTTTGTGAAAGTGAATACCATCATAAATACCGTCATTTTCTTTATTCCTAAATGAATACGTATTTTGAATGACTCGTTTGAAAGAGCTCTGTGTGTGGGTATCTGGTGTTTTTCTAATTTTATAGTTAAGTAATAGCCATAAAGTGTACGTTGTTTTTAAGACTTCTGGAGAGAAGAACATATTACTTTAGGCCGTGAATCTGTGATCCTTGTCTTTTTTTGCTAAATTTGAAATGTCCTGGAAAAGTCCTGGAAAATGATCTCTGAAAAAGAGTGGGAACCCTGAATATTGTTTTTGTCTCATTTACCTTAATTTAATACATTTAATACTGTTTTCAGATCGATCAATGGAAAACAATGACCTGCTGCAACTACTTACTCTCAAGTAGATTTTCATTTAGTCTTCACATTGTAGCCTTTAATAAATTAAAGGTGGTTTGTTGTGCTTATATTATTGCAGTCTGGACAAAGCCCTGCATTCATCTGGGATGAGCACTGGCCTGATTGTCTTTGGAACAAACCTAACAAACCCTTTAAATGAGCTGCTGCTAGCATTACAACCGGTGAGGGGCTGCATGAATAGCTTTGAATTATCTAAGCTGTCCGCTGTATACACAATACTAACAGTTAATTTTTAGCAACACAATAGTACCTGTTCCTGGATTAGTGGAACTACTTTATACTTTAGTGTATAGAAGTATCCTGCTTTTGTGAACATTTGACATGTTGATGTTCGGTCAGAGTCTGAAAGCAGTTAGAGTAAAGTTTATTTTTTTAAAGTATTTAAATGTATTTTACAGTCACTTTAATTACATTTTGGAATTATTGACATTTAGTATATGATATTGTCTGTGAATATATTATTACATGATTAAAGGAAATTGTTTAGAATCTTTATTGAATTTTTTATTTAAAAAAAAGTATAATTAATAATTATTTATGATGTTATAGGAAATTTATATAGCATAAATAGTGGTATAAGCAAGTTATGGTATATATGTCAGTATCTGTGCTAATGGTGGTAGATGTCAGCATGTATTTCATAATATCTGACATGTCCATCAGTAGCCATGCAAATGTGTTTATTGGTGTGTTAATGTTAGTCTGCTGCATCAGGGAAGGTTTGAGACACGTTTTCTTTGTCTTTTTCAGGTTTTTCCTCTAGACTATGTGTTGATCTCTATTATCACCATGTACTTTGTATTCACCTCCATGGCAGGCATCCGTAATATGGGCATATGGTTTTTCTGGATAAGGGTAAAGTTTTTGTGATTATTTCATATTCTATTTTTACTTAGGGCCTCACATGAAACATCTTCATAATCACTAATCAATTGAGCTTTCTTGTCATATAATGTCAGAACCATCTAGTAGATAATGTGTTGTTAAGTAAAGTACAGTTAACATATGGATGGTTGAATTAATTCAAATTAAGCAAAATTTGTTAATACTTCGCCTGATTTCATCAGCTAAAAATATTCATTTTTGGTGCGTGTGTGTGTGTGTGTGTGTGTGTGTGTGTGCGTGTGCGCGTGTGTGTGCGTGTGTGTGCAGTTGTACAAGATCAGGCCGCAAAGAACCCGTCCACAGGCTTTGCTGTTCCTCTGTATGATCCTTCTCCTGATTGTACTTCACACCAGTTACATAATCTACAGCCTTGCGCCACAGTATGTCATGTATGGCAGTCAAAAGTACCTATGGCAGGTAAGATAATACAGATATTTTAATGTATGTCAAAGAGTACGTTACCGAATATGTACCTATGAGTTAATCAGCTCTGCTATACAAGTGAGTGAATAGCTTTTCCAAAACACAGTGTACAAGACCATAGTCTATACTCTGCAAACCCAATTCTTACTTTGTTTACCTAATTTTCTGTCTGTCCTTCTACTTAGTCAGTTTTCCTCCCTGGACCCTGCTCTTAAGCATATTAGTCAGTCAACACCAAACCCCACCAAGTTTAACGGGGTGTGTGAATATTTTTTTGTAAGGAATTAAAGTCCATTATTATTATTATTTTTTTTTTAGCTCATACCTTCCAGGTAATTCACAATATATTAAGGCATTTATGAGATGATGAGGAGGTTGCTTAAGCTGATTTTTTTTTTTTTGACCAGCCCACTTGACTTTGGAGTAAATGTTATGTGGCCCATTACCTAAATTGAGTTTTAAACTCATATTCAGAATGTATGTATTCAGGTTGCCACTAAAATAACACAGAATGAATCTTAGTCCTAATCTAGTTCATTTGATCATTAATCATTTGATCACTGCTCACTGAAGTCTATTTTTGCTATTAAAGAAAAGGCAAGGAGTTGAATGAATACTGTAGCAGCAGGCCTTACAATGCCTCTCAGAAATGCATTCATTCAACACAGAATATTCATTCAATACAAGAATATACACTCAATAGTCACTTCAACAGAAACATATGTACATTTGTTCATTTATGTGGTTATCCAGTCAGGCAATCAAGTGGCAGCAGCACAGTGCATAAAATCATGCAGATATAGTTCAATTGCTTCAGTTAAATGTTCACATCAAACATCAAAATGGGGAAAATCTGTCATCTCCGTGAACTGCGGCATAATAGTTGGTGCTGGTACAGTATTTCAGACACTGCCAATCTCCTGAAACACACATTGGTCTCTAATATTTACCCACAATAGTGTAAAAAACAAACGTAAAAAAAACACAATGCCCTGTGAGAGAGACAAAGAGATAAGTGTAAAATTACCAGTTTGACTTGACCTGTCTATAGTAACTCAAGTAAACACTATTTACAACTCTGGTGTGCAGAAAAGCATCTCAGAACACATCTAACCCTGTGCTGGACAACATCCCCTTGCTTGACTTGTCTGACAGGAGTGGAACCTGATGTGGCCTTCTGCTGTTGTAGCCTCTCCATCTTTATGTTTGATGTATTATACATAAAAAGAATGCTTATTTGAGTTGCTTGAACCAGTCTGGCCCTTTTTCTCTGATCCCTCAGCAATAAAGCATTTCTATCCGCAGACCTTTTATTCAGTGTTTTTCACACTATTCTGAATAAACTCCCAGGAGTTCAGCAGTTTCTGACATACTCACTTTATGCACCTACATTCATGCCATGATCAACAAAGATCATGCTTTTTCTTCATTCTGATATTTAATATGAACTTTAATTGAATAACAATAATAATGATACTAAAACGGCCAAAGCTGCACACAAAGTGCTGTACATTATAAAATACAGATAATAAAATAATTAAAAAGTAACAAAATAAAATAATAACAGCAATAATTCAGAATTAAACTGTCTGAGTGCTGTCTGATGTACAGAGGCAAGTTGTTCCATAGCCTAGGATCAGCAACAGAGAAGGCACAGCCTCCTCTAAGCTTCCTCTTTGACCTTTTGGTGTCAAGAAGCATTTGATCAGCTGACCTAAGTGAATGGGCAGGACTGTAGGGGTGAAGCAGTTCCGTAAGGTATGTCGGGGTCTGACCATTTAAAGATTTAAAAACAAATAATATCACTTTAAACTGAACCCTGTAATACACAGGCAGCCTGTGAAGCGAGGCCAAAATTGGTGTTATATGGTCATATTTCCTTGAACAAGTCAAAAGACATGCAGCAGCATTTTGGACTAATTGAAGGTGAGACAGAGAAGACTGGCTAAGACCAATATACAGTAATCCAGTTGAGATGTAATAAAGGCATGATTACCGTCTCAAATTGTTGCCTTGACACAAGAGGTTTTATTTTTGCCAGGCGCCTTAGGTGAAAAAGCTGGACTTCACCATAGCACTAATTTGGCTATCCAATTTAAGGTCAACATCCATTTTAAAGCCCAAACTAGATACTACAGGTCTAACAGGTCTAACATAGGATGCTTACAGGAGCCACTTGGGCCAAACAACATCACCTCTGTTTTGTTATCATTGAAATGAAGGAAATTCACTGCCATCCAAGCCTTAATGTCATTAAGACATGGAAGGAGATGTGCAATGGAGGATCATCTGCATAACATTGGAAGGAAATCCCCTGGTGTCTAAGGATGGATCCCAGGGGAAGCAGATAAAACGTAGAGTAATGGCCCCAGAACCGAACCCTGTGGAACCTCGTAGGACAAGGGAGCAGTGGAGGATTCTAGAGCAACTAGAACCACAGAAAAAAGTCATATTTGTTACGTAGGACCTGAACCACTCTAAAACAGGGCCACAGACACCCACAAGTTGACCTAGATCAGATATTAAAATGCGGTGGTCAAATGTATCAAAGGCAGCTGTTAGGTCCAGCAGGACAAGGATGACAAAATCACCAGCATCAGATGCAATGAGGATGTCATTAAAAACCCTTAACAAGGCTGACTCTGTGCTATGCAGTGTTTTAAACCAGACTGGAAAACCTCCAATTGTGTATTGACAATTTTTTCTAAGACCTTAGAAAGAAAGGCCAGTCTGGAGATAGGTCTAAAGTTAGCTAGTACAGACTGGTCCAGATCAGGTTTCCTAACATATGGTTGTACTACTGCGTGTTTAAAACCAATAGGAACCATACCAGAAGATAAACTGTTATTAATGATACTGAGGACCAATTGCCCTATACAAGGGAAAACCTCTTTAAACAATCGGAGGGGGAACAGCATCACGGGGGGAACCTGAGGGGTTAATATGACGCACCACATCCTCTAATTGTGACATTGTTACCGGTTGAAAGCAGTCAAAAACAACACAGCACAGAACAGAGACAGAGGGGTCAGTAACAGTAGGGGGGATAAGAGGCCTGATAATGGCCACCTTATCCACAAAAATCTGAAGAAAGTTATTACACAAGGCTTCCAAAGCAAGCAGACTGTGGGGCATTAAAAACAGAGTCAGTTGTATTAAAGAGCCCATGGGTTATGACAGTTGGAAAAATTATGGATGAAAAATGCTATCTTTTGGCCTCTTAAGTAGTGTTCTGATAATTACGCCAACAGTCATTCAGCATTTCAGCATGAAGCTCTTGCCCTGTATCTGTTCTGTAATTGCACTGTGCAGCTGACATGAATGTCATTCTTAATAAAGTGGAGGGTGTGTGTATAATCTGACCATTATTTACCTTATTGGTATTGTAACTAACGTGTTGTCATTTTCATGGGTGTAAAACTAAAAGTAAAGTCACAAAATCTTTTATTCCTGCATTCATTGTTTGTAAATTAATTAAACACAGATTTACAGCTTGGAAAGCATATAAAGAAAATGAACTTGGGTGCCTATATTGTGATGATGGGAGTCCATGTGTTACAGGAAAACCATACATCTACTGCCACCACCAGAACATGTGATGCAGATGCTCCAGATGGTAAGACTATATATTTATTTTAAATTCATGTTCCTTTCAGCCTTACCTACAGTGTTTAGCATTGGCTTTGTGGAGAATACTTTGGAAAGATTTTGGTTTAATTGGTTTTAAATAGTATGTATTGAGTATGTACCCGAGGTAGTTCGGATAAGCGGTAGAAAATGAATGAATGAATGTATTGAGTATGTGATTATATACAGTATAATCTGTTTTCTCAGTAGAATTGGTATCCAGCAAAACATTAATTGCTAACTACAGGGAGTGCAGAATTATTAGGCAAATGAGTATTTTGACCACATCATCCTCTTTATGCATGTTGTCTTACTCCAAGCTGTATAGGCTCGAAAGCCTACAACCAATTAAGCATATTAGGTGATGTGCATCTCTGTAATGAGAAGGGGTGTGGTCTAATGACATCTACACCCTATATCAGGTGTGCATAATTATTAGGCAACTTCCTTTCCTTTGGCAAAATGGGTCAAAAGAAGGACTTGACAGGCTCCGAAAAGTCAAAAATAGTGAGATATCTTGCAGAGGGATGCAGCACTCTTAAAATTGCCAAGCTTCTGAAGCGTGATCATCGAACAATCAAGCGTTTCATTCAAAATAGTCAACAGGGTCGCAAGAAGCGTGTGGAAAAACCAAGGCGCAAAATAACTGCCCATGGACTGAGAAAAGTCAAGCGTGCAGCTGCCAAGATGCCACTTGCCACCAGTTTTGCCATATTTCAGAGCTGCAACATCACTGGAGTGCCCAAAAGCACAAGGTGTGCAATACTCAGAGACATGGCCAAGGTAAGAAAGGCTGAAAAACGACCACCACTGAACAAGACACACAAGCTGAAACGTCAAGACTGGGCCAAGAAATATCTGAAGACTGATTTTTCTAAGGTTTTATGGACTGATGAAATGAGAGTGAGTCTTGATGGGCCAGATGGATGGGCTCGTGGCTGGATCGGTAAAGGGCAGAGAGCTCCAGTCCGACTGAGACGCCAGCAAGGTGGAGGTGGAGTACTGGTTTGGGCTGGTATCATCAAAGATGAGCTTGTGGGGCCTTTTCGGGTTGAGGATGGGGTCAAGCTCAACTCCCAGTCCTACTGCCAGTTTCTGGAAGACACCTTCTTCAAGCAGTGGTACAGGAAGAAGTCTGCATCCTTCAAGAAAAACATGATTTTCATGCAGGACAATGCTCCATCACACGCGTCCAAGTACTCCACAGCGTGGCTGGCAAGAAAGGGTCTAAAAGAAGAAAAACTAATGACATGGCCTCCTTGTTCACCTGATCTGAACCCCATAGAGAACCTGTGGTCCATCATCAAATGTGAGATTTACAAGGAGGGAAAACAGTACACCTCTCTGAAGAGTGTCTGGGAGGCTGTGGTTGCTGCTGCACGCAATGTTGACGGTGAACAGATCAAAACACTGACAGAATCCATGGATGGTAGGCTTTTGAGTGTCCTTGCAAAGAAAGGTGGCTATATTGGTCACTGATTTGTTTTTGTTTTGTTTTTGAATGTCAGAAATGTATATTAGTGAATGTTGAGATGTAATATTGGTTTCACTGGTGAAAATAAATAATTGAAATGGGTATATATTTGTTTTTTGTTAAGTTGCCTAATAATTATGCACAGTAATAGTCACCTGCACACACAGATATCCTTCTAAAATAGCTAAAACTACAAACAAACTAAAAACTACTTCCAAAAATATTCAGCTTTGCTATTAATGAGTTTTTTGGGTTCATTGAGAACATGGTTGTTGTTCAATAATAAAATTAATCCTCAAAAATACAACTTCCCTAATAATTCTGCACTCCCTGTAAATAACAACAAGCTGGACAGTATGAGTCAGGTTCAAGGCACATCAGTTCAATAATTGTTATTTATACAGAACTATCTTTACGATTGTACTGTAGCTCTAAATAGATGCTTACAATACATTTGCTGAATGCTCAAAAATGTTTGCAATTCTCATTATGAATTTTATTTTAGAATGCAAGGTTTGCTGCTTTGCTAGTTGGTACCTTTTTTTTTGCTTTGCTTTCCCGTGTTGCGATATTTTTGAATCTCAATGAGGTCCTCTATCCAGAGGAGGGCACTACAATACAACAATCCACTCATTACAACAATCCAGACATTAGAGTAATAGTCCAGACTGTTTGTTAATAATGCAATTGGTTCAGTATGGCCAAGAATATTATACAGACTTTTTGGATAGTAATCTATTCATAATTTAGAGTCTATAATTAAATGCCACATGTAGGCATTTTCAAGTACAAACATCAACAGGCTCTTTACACCAAACACTTTGAGGCCTCACATAAATTCTGTGAACTTAGGATGAAGTTACTTAGGATGAAGTTACTTAGGATTAAATTACTATATATTTACACTCACCGGCCACTTTATTAGGTACACCTTACTAGTACCGGTGTGGTCTTCTGCTGCTGTAGCCCATCCGCCTCGAGGTTCGACATGTTGTGTGTTTAGAGATGCTCTTCTGCATACCTCGGTTGTAACGAGTGGTTATTTGAGTTACTGTTGCCTTTCTATCAGCTCGAACCAGTCTGGCCATTCTCCTCTGACCTCTGGCATCAACAAGGCATTTGTGCCCACAGAAATGACGCTCACTGGATATTTTCTCTTTTTCGGACCATTCTCTGTAAACCCTAGAGATGGTCGTGCGTGAAAATCCCAGTAGATCAGCAGTTTCTGAAATACTCAGACCAGCCCATCTGGCACCAACAACCATGCCACGTTCAAAGTCACTTAAATCACCTTTCTTCCCCATTCTGACGCTCGGTTTGAACTGCAGCAGATCGTCTTGACCGTGTCTACATGCCTAAATGCATTGAGTTGCTGCCGTGTGATTGGCTGATTAAAAATTTGCATTAACGAGCAGTTGGACAGGTGTACCTAATAAAGTGGCCGGTGAGTGTATGTCATTATACTGTATGTTGGCTTAAAGAACTTTGTATTGTGTATTTTGCCCATGTGTATTACATTAAGCATTCAGCCATTGATTTCAATGAGGATTTGTAGGTATAGATTTAAGGCCTTTGGATAACATAGATCACGCTATTCAGACTCTGAGACCACTGAAAATGTCTTTATGCGTGAGTAGAAAAGAATTCATCCCCTGGTGTTCTCTTTAAGGATTCTTTAACACAACGTTTCAACTTTAATTAGAAGCAAAGTAGAAGTGTTAGTGTGGGTTTTAAAATGAGACCTTATTTAAACTTGTGTTTTGGATTTGTTTAGAATAAAATCCAACAATTCACTGCACATGTACTCACACTGTTTCTTACATTTTTGGAATTGCTTCCTGTTCACTCAAAATGCTCCAGTTGCTCACATTTCAACCTATAGAGTGGTGTGAAAAAGTGTTGGCCCCCTTCCTGATTTTTTTATTTTTTTGCATGTTTTTTTCACACTTTAATGTTTCAGATCATCAAACAAATTTAGATATTTGTCAAAGATAACACAAGTAAACACAACATGCATTTGTTTTTTAGTTTATTTTTTAAATAAAAAAACCTACATGGCCCTGAGTGATTAAGTGCTTGCCCCTAAACCTAATATCTGGTTGGGCCGCCCTTAGCAGCAAGAACTGCATTCAAGCGTTTACAATTCAATCTTTACAGAATTATTGTAATTCAGCCCCATTTTCCCAAAAGTCTTGAGGATCATCAAGATGTTTTCAGGCAAAACTGAAAACTTTGTTCTTTTTACTCAGCAGCTGTTTTCTTCCTGGAACTCATGGAGTCATGAACACTGACCTTAACTGAGGCAAGTGAGGCCTGCAGTTCTTTGGATGTTGTTGTGGGGTCTTTTGGGACATCTTGGATGAGTCGTTGCTGTGATTTTGGGGTAATTATGGTCTGCCGGCCACTTCAGGGAAGGTTCACCACTGTTCCATGTTTTCACCATTTGTGGATAATCGCTCCCACTGTGGTTTGCTGGAGTCTCAAAGCTTTAGAAATGGCTTTATAACCTTTTCCATACTGATAGATCTCAATTACTTTCTTTCTCATTTGTTCCTGAATTTCTTTGGATCTCTGCATGATGTGTAGATTTTGAGGATCTTTTGGTCTACTTCATTTAGTCAGTCAGGTCTTATTTAAGTGATTTCTTGATTGTGAACGGAGTGGCAGTAATGGGTTTGGATTTTGTTTTCCCTTCATTTAAAAATTGCATGTTGTGTTTACTTGTGTTATCATTCATTCATTCATCTTCTACCGCTTATCCGAACTACCTCGGGTCACGGGGAGCCTGTGCCTATCTCAGGCTTCATTGGGCATCAAGGCAGGATACACCCTGGACGGAGTGCCAACCCATCGCAGGGCACACACACACACACACACACACACACACACTAGGGACAATTTTCCAGAGATGCCAATCAACCTACCATGCATGTCTTTGGACCGGGGGAGGAAACCGGAGTACCCGGAGGAAACCCCCGAGGGGCGGGGAGAACATGCAAACTCCACACACACAAGGTGGAGGCGGGAATCGAACCCCGACCCTGGAGGTGTGAGGCGAACGTGCTAACCACTAAGCCACCGTGCCCCCTACTTGTGTTATCTCTGACAAATATTTAAATCAGTTTGATGATCTGAAACATTAAAGTGTGACATGTGCAAAAAAAAAAAAAAAAAAAAATGCCAACACTTTTTCACACCACTGTAGATGAAGTATTGCACACCCTGGCTCAAACATAAACTTTTGAGAAGTCTTTTATTAACATTCCATCATTACTTCTTCCAAAGCATGTTGAAATTTCCATTTCCCATTCTTAGCTACTGAGAAATTATCTACTGAGTAAAGTTAGAAAATGTGACTATGTCATTAAACATGTATAAGTACAAGGAAATGAAATGCAGTTGGTGTCTTGGTATCTGATTCAATGTTCCAAGTAATAGGTACTGGATGCACAACAACCCTGGCCATAATAATATGGTTCATGAATGAATTAAATTAAAGTACTTAAAATCCTCCAGGATGATCCTGGCACTGATACCCTTTTCAAAGAACTTGTCTTATATACAGTAGATGAGATAAAAACATCAAAGCTTTTTATCAGGAGTGAATTAAATGATATTATTTTATTACGCATTACCTCATGAGTTTTTATTACTGTAATCAATTGTATATCAGAGAAACCATTTGTTGACTATAGACTAGTTGTTGCAAAGAGAACAATGAAGGGAGGGAACATATGAACTTCATCTTGTTGATAAGAAACAGAGGAAGCTAATCTACAATAGACAAAGAATAAATATTATTTTAAAAACTATTAATTTCAGTTTTCTGTTCTACTTCAGAACCACTTTGCTTCTTAAGCTGAGGCATTTCTTTTGTATGAAATGTCCTGTTTTTTTTTTTCCAGTTATATATCCTCATCAAACACTTTATAAGGAACACTATACTAATACTGGAAATTTCCTTTCTTTGTTCTGAAAAAAAAAAAAAAATTTTTTTCTTTTGAGATTCTAGTCCGGGGGCACGGTGGCTTAGTGGTTAGCACGTTCGCCTCACACCTCCAGGGTTGAGGGTTCGATTCCTGCCTCCGCCTTGTGTGTGTGGAGTTTGCATGTTCTCCCCGTGCCTCGGGGGTTTCCTCCGGGTACTCCGGTTTCCTCCCACGGTCCAAAGATATGCATGGTAGGTTGATTGGCATCTCTGGAAAAATTGTCCGTAGTGTGTGATTGCGTGAGTGAATGAGTGTGTGTGTGTGCCCTGCGATGGGTTGGCACTCCGTCCAGGGTGTATCCTGCCTTGATGCCCGATGACGCCTGAGATAGGCCCAGGCTCCCCGTGACCCGAGGTACTTCGGATAAGCGGTAGAAAATGAGTGAGGGAGTGAGTGAGAGATTCTAGTCCATATTAACACAATTGCATCACACAACTCTTGCAGATATTGCAGGTGAAATTTTATGCTACGAAACTCTCATTCTATTACATACCAAAGGTAATCTATTGGATTCATATCTGGCAAAAATCAAGACTCTCAGGGCAATCAGAAGACAAGTGCTGTCGGCAGGTTGGCCCACGATCTGCTGAATACAGTACCAGTGATCTTCAGTACATTCAAAAGGAATGCCATGGATTTAGATTATCCAATTGAGAGAAGAGCTCCCAGTAACCAATACATTTTTGGTATCAGTGATCATGAAACTCTGAACTATGATGTATTCTGAAGCCTTATTTTTATGCAGAATTACACGATCAGTGAACTTGTTTAGCTATTGGGACTGCAACACTCCAAATGAGATCATCACAGAACAAGGCTATAACTTCCCCTCCTGTTTCTACTTCATAGACAGCTAGACATTAACCTTATTTAAACCAGTCCATATCAACTGCAGACATACTTGTGGAATAACTCAACCGAACCCTTAAAAACACATAAAAGTTCACCAGCGAACCAAAAGTGGAATAAATGGCTGACTTTTTTCTCATTTCATACTGAGAGGTAACCCAAGCTTTACAGGAATTTTGCTCTTTGATTTGGTCTGTGGCTGATTTGCCTAAGACCCACTGGTCGTTTGAAAGAAGACCTGGGAAGCAGCAACATCATCCATCCATGAAGCAGTGTTGGATCACACTACCCACCTGACTGACCCATCCTATTCTGCAGAGACTATAACATGTTCCAGAGAGCCTTGTGGACCAGAAAATGAAGAAGATGATTTTAACAATATTTAATTAAACCATCAACCAGATCAGGAAGTAGTCCAGTTTTCCTGGTCCCTAAGAAAGTTGGGCTTCAAGCTTCAATGATTACCCAGGTACATTGTCAAATACTCTGCTTGGGTTATTGGCAGGTTCCACTGTAGAAGAGGTCTAGAGAGTACACCAGATTCAGGACACCCCATGCCTATTCTAGTTCACATGTATGTCATTTGGATTGCAACGTTCCAGTGACTTCTGCCCGGTAGGAAGGGGATGGCAAGATGAGCCACCAAGTCAGCAAGCTTGAAGCTGTGCATAACTACATAATAGTTATACCATTAAAGAGGTTGCTCTTTCCTAGGGCTAGTTGGGTGTTACCAGCACTTCATACCACACCTTTTTAGATATCGTCACTGTCGGGCGGAAACCTCGTATGTCCAAATTTTGTCAATTTCATATTTTTTCACATATCGATGCTATTGGTCAGTCCCCACGTGGGTCTGTTATTTTTACACGTTATTAACCAATCTAAAGTCTTGAAAATAGCTTGAGCGCAAATCTCTTAAGTCCATTGGACACCTCAACTGTCCACCTCTTCCTCACTCCGCGGGAGAGCTTCGCGGCATATTTCTCCTCAAGAAGAGTCGCAACGAATCAACACGTCTTCTGAGGTAAATGTCTTCAAAACACTGGGCTCAAAGGAAAAAAAATCTTGACCCCCGCTAGTTCTGGTGCTCGTCTGAGGACAGGAATTTAGCGCAAGACAATCCACTGCAACGCGGACTAAACCTTGTGCACTGAAGATAAGGTACAGCGTTTTTTTAATTTCCTGAAAAATAACGGTTTTGGAGATACGAGGATTCCGCCTGACAGCGACGATATTCTCCTAACTAACCTGATTACTAAAGCAGTCAAGAATCCAGTGACCTAGAACTAAAACTACCCAACAGTTATTACAGTATATACTGTAAATTTCTTTTCTTTTTTCTTTTTTTAAGCCGTTTTTGACATTTTTGTGCACCTTTCGAACTGTTTGTTTATCACTGACATTGTATATATACAACTTTACATTGATATATTATTGTGGCTGGACCATCATTCATGTGATAAGAGCCTTCACTAACACATTGTAGTATTAAAGCTTTGATTGGTACTGAAAAGTGTGCCAAAAAAACACCCTGGACTGTTGACAAAGAGCAGGTTGGGTAAATGGATTCATGCCATTGGCAAGATTCTGACCTTACCATCTGTGAGCCTCAGCATAAATCTAGATTCATCATGCCAGGGTATGTATGCTGTCCAGTTTTGGAGAGTCTGCACCAAATGCAGCCTCGGTTTTCTGTACTTGTTTGGTAGAAGTGGAACCCAATGTGGTCTTCTGTAGCCCATGTGCCTTAAAGGTGCCCTTCCACACAAAACCGTTTTTACTTGTATTTTTTGATATGTATTAGGTCCATATGTGTTTGTGTTTTGTCTGGAATGTGAAAACGAACTGCTAAATTCCCTGTCAGCTCTAGCCACTGAAAAGAAATAAGCGGATAAATCAGGTCAATTAGAAAAGCTGCTCAGTGTGACGTGGAATTGATCGAGCTCATTACTATTCATGAGCTCTCCCACTTGAGACCGCGCCCACAGAAATCGTGTAGTTCAGTGAGTTTCCTATACAGCAAGGATGGCTGAACGTCAACGGGCTTGTGCTCTATGCAGAAATAAAAGTTCAACAATGCACATGTTGCCCAAGAACCCAGAGTTGAGGGTGAAATGGCTTCAGTTCATTTTTGGAACAATGACACAACAGGATCATTCGAATTTAGTTCTCTGTTCAATGTATTTTGAAGAGGCTAATACATTGGTATAAATTCGGGCTGCTTATGTAAGGGATAATTGTAAATTGGTAATAATAGGGGTATTGTCCGCGGGTATTTGCGAGGCAACGTCTTAGCTGACTTTCACCTTCAATGGAATTCTATTGCAATAATTGAACCGATCTCTCGCAGAATGATATGAAAGGCGTGAATTAAAAGCACAAAATCCGTTGCCATTCACTGCGGTTATTATATAGCCTAATTATATAGATTTAACAGACCTCAGAAGGCCCATTCATGTGAATGAAACTGCAGCACTCTGAAGAAAATGCAGGCATCTCCCTTTTTGTCATCTACACACATTTGGCCACTAGCCAATGGTGTAATGGTTTAAAAGTGAAAATGTCAGAAGACAATTGCCACGAATACATTTTATTACGTTTCAAAATGCTTAATGGTTTACTTGAATGGTTAAATTACCATGCAGATACATCCGTGGCTAAACGAGCTGGTTGTGGTTCTTCTGGTGCTTCTGTCTCCTCTTCAGATTCAGGGTCATATATATGGCAATATACCTGAAGAAGCCATTCTGCCGCAATTCCAGGTGATTGTAAACAAATTTCCTGTAGCATAGGCTACTTATTGCGCTAGGTGAACATATCCTAGCGGTTAGCCAATCGGAGCCAAGCAGCATAGCTCATTTGAATATTCATGAGAACTGGCGCAAGTCGAGCTGAGTCTTCCTGCAGGCTTTCTATACCACACTAGAATGGCTTGAAACAAGGTAACCAAGGCATTATTTCCACAAAAAATGTTACAGAGTCCATGGTGAACTTCAGACATTACCACAAAAGTAATGAAATACGTGTGGCAAGGCACCTTTAAAGTTCAATGTGTTGTGCATGCTGCAATCTGAGATGCTTTTCTGCTAACCACAATTGTACAAAAGTTTTATCTGAGTTAATATAGCCTTAACATCAGCTCAAACAACTGTGGCCATTCTCTGACGAGTTCTCATCAACAAGGCATTTTTGTCTACAAAACTGCAGTTCACTGAATATTTCTTCTTTATTTCAGAATTCTGAGTAAACTTTCAAAAGATCAGCAGTTATAGAACTACATAAACCAGTCTGTCTGGCTCCTACAACCTTCCACAGTCAAAATCACTAAGAATGGTTCAAATAGTTCAAATGGTTGATGTGAACATTACCCAACATTACGTGGCCCACATCTGGTAGTCTTTATACATTTCTGCCACACAACTGTCTGATTGGATAATTGTACAAATGAGTAGGTGTTCTCAAATGGTTTGTTCTAAGTACATAAACAAATATACAAGATTAAAAACTTGCCCCTTCTTGATATTATTCTTCCTTCATGTATGAAAATTAGCCTAGCAGAGATCAGAAGATCACAAATTCAGGTTGTGATGATTCCACAGCTATCTTTGGCCAGGAGAAAAGGGAATACAATTTGCAATGCTCTCCAGGTTGTCCGTCGCTTTCATTGTTCCTTGTCAGAGTGACGCTGTGAGCTTATGTATGTAGATAGCCTCAGATAGTGTTATGCTGCCCTGTTATAAACCCTGCAGTTCTAACAATTGGTTGACTGGCCTTAAGTACATATACGGCAAATATAGGGTATAACTGAATATCGTTTCACAGTCTATACTACATTTTCAGTCAGTAATACATAGGTTATTTAGTTAATTTATATATAATTTTTTTTAAAGCAAAAGCACTGTGGTTTGGCAATATTATATTTTTGGTGAAATGCCTTCGAGGTCACATTGTATACAATCTGTAAGCTAAGAGTTTGTGCTTTTTGGCTGTGCTTTCGTTAGACTCAGACCAGCTAAATTGATAGTGAGGTTGAGGAACAGCATGTCTTTAACAGCATGTTATATTTGATAAAATCTTGTGCTCAGGTCTACAACAAGGTCTCCAACCTGGTAGGGAGTTTGAATGTTCCAACACACCACAACTAAAATTGATTAATACCAATATAGGTTGTAACGTTTGCTCAATTTACTATTTCGTGTGCTCATTTCATTTGATGGTACACATTTTGATAAATAAAGGCAATTTTGCGCAGTAGTAAGTGTTGTTGTCATGGTTACACTTCACCAAGTGAATGTGCCAGTGTAATCTGCAGCTTTAAAATGGGCCTTACAGTATCCTTACTTCTCCCATCATCATTGGCATATACTGTATAAATCCTTTAATAGAATCCTGTCAAACAAAAAGTTTTGTATCAAAAATTGAATGCTGAAATGATAGAAGTCTGTTCTGTTTCTTTTACATTTTCAATTTTGTTTTTTATTGGCAATCTACATGAATTATATGTCCATGTATTATATGTACAGAATCTATCCCCATTCTGTTCAAGCATTACATTAGGTAACATTTTGTAACACATCCTAATCAGTACAATCATGGAATAAAGGAATCTAAATATGATACACGCAACAAGTGAGTAGTTATATTATTATTATTATTATTTCTCAGTTGTATTGTTAAATGAGAAAGTATAAGAAAGGAATCTCTTAACAATTGTTCACATTGCATCATTCTAAATAATTGCAAGCTACATGGCTGTATTTAAGGTTAAGCTCATATAAACAATTATTTTTCCATCAGTTGGAAGCCTATCAGTTAAACTGAGAATTCACTCCAACCTAACTGTTCCCTAGCAACAGACAGTTATTAGCAGAACTGTATGCAAAAGATGCATTAGCAGATGTTCAAATGAATGACATTAAATTATTCACTTTTTCCCTCCTGTGTTACTTGCTGTTCTTCTTTTTATATTCTCCAAAAAGAGGTTGTCAAGCCAGATCCTCATTTCTTTGTACTTAGTACCAGATGCTTGTCTAGTCACCAACCTGTGTTCTGACAGTGTTCCATAGTGGCCATAACTTGCCTTTATTTTTGAATGTTGTGTGTGGGTGGGCCTTGCTCTCATCATACACACATTGCTGCCTGCTCAGAATTTACATCTAAATGTTTTAAAGTAAACTGATGATGGCAGTGTAGCACAAGGAGCTGCTGTATATGTCAGAGGATGTTATCATATATGAAATGGCCTAAGGCAGATTTAACAAAGAAGCAGATAGATGAGTCACCATCTAACCTTTATAATACAGGCAAAGCCCACACAACTCCATCTGATGTCACTCATGTGGTATGAGTGAATGCAGTGCTGTTGCTTCCACTAAAACCAATAAGATATGCGTGTATATATATCTTATATTCAATTCAATTCATTATAGAGCTTTTAACAATTCACAATGTCTCAAAGCAGCTTTAAAGAAGTTTAGAAACAAAGTAAAAAGAAAAGTTTTAAAGTGAGTTACTATATTTCTCTCCCTGAGATGATATGAGAGAGAAACCTTGATAGGAACGAAGCTCAGAAGGGAACCCATTCTTATTTGGGTGACGCTGGACAGTTAATACTGTAAATGTAAACTAGATTTGTAAAGTTCGTCGTGACAAACTTTGATGTTGGCTTTGACGAGGCAAGTATTCGCAGAGGCCGGTGCTTTTTGGAGGCGAGTGGACATAAGGGTTAGTGTTACTTTTGGAGGCAAGTGGACAGAAAGATAGGGTGCCAAAACATTTGGAGGCAAGTGGAGACGGGCATGTGACGTCATCCGAATACTCCTGAGGAAGTTCCCCTCATTGGGCTGAGTGTTTTGATATGTCACATGTCCATGTTTTTTGATTTTGCATATTTTGGGGTGGAGCTGCGGCACAACCGAAAGGCCAGTCGGTACACCAATATAAAAATTTGTTCAGAGTATCACCCTAAAGGAGCTGGCCGAGTTTGGTGTAGATAGTTCGAAAGCTTGCCGAGTTATAAACCTCCAAAGTTTATAATGGGAGTCTATGGGAAAAAAGGCCATTTTGAGACCCGGTACCCGAAGTACCGGTACTCGGATCGCTTACAAAAGTCAGAGCAACAAACTTCAGACCAGGTTCTACAACATATCCGAATTTGGTGCATGTGGCTCGAAAGCCCTAGGCCACATTAAATTTTATAAATTTTTGTCTAAGCTGAAATAGGAAAACAGAATGTTGGCTTCTACAAAGCCAACATAATAATGTCCTTTCTACAATGGTTAATAATTGTGCAACCAACAGCTCCTGAGGAACTGATGAAGACCCAACAATATAAAATATATACACACCTCTGAACCACTGTTGCGTCAGTTGTATTATCAAATTTAGAGTTTGAATTGAGATCTGTCCCCTGGAAATCTCTTTCAATCAGAAATATGCTTTAATAAAGTTTTTAATGAACTTGATTCAACAGTTTAAACAGTTTAAAAAGTCTGACCTCAAACAGCCTATATACACATTCACAGAAGTGAGCCTTGTTTTTGAAGTTCTGTCCCACCCTGTAAGGGCTGACCTACTGAAAGTGAAGGAGGTCAGTGGTGTACATGATCATTTGTTTAGTCAGACTGCTGTAGAGAACCATCTGTGAAAAAAACTTGGCAAGATCTGTAATCCAGATTAGCAGCTGCAGATGGCAGACAGAAGAGAGAAGGGTAGAAAGGATCGTCTGTTTTCAGTGAGATCTAGTGCATCTCAACAGAAGAAACTAAATGCTAAAGCATCCTTCATTGTCTTGTCTTCTTTTTATGGTAAGTGGTAGAAAATGGATGGATGGATGGATGGATGGATGGAACCTGTTCAGCACGGTTGTGCTATTCATATTGCTTCACCTTGTGAACTTGCTTGAATGCTTATTTTGAAGAACCTAAAGCACTTCTGGAAGTAATTCTAAAAAAAGACGATCTGCTAAATGTTATAATGTTAAATGTTACGTCTATTGGTGGACTTGATGGACATAGTACATGCTAAGACTAGACAGGATCATTCATTCAAATGGTATAAAAAACTGTATGGAGTTTTTGTTGGAGTTTTTTTTTCATGAGGTCTTCATTTGCAATACCATTTTATGTTCATTGTATATAGATACTTTGCAACAGACTTTACTCCTTTTATATACATTTAATGGCTTTAAAAACCTAAAGGTGTTATTTTTGTTACAGATCAGTGCACAGTGACGAGATCTTATCTTTTCCTTCACAAGTTTTGGTTCTTCAGCACTATATACTACTTTGGCAACTGGGCATTTCTTGCTGTAAGTACAATCTAAGATTATTAATTTATTTCATTATTCAGAGTTCATCCATGAAGACTTGAAGACATATAGGATTACATTATGTATTACATAGCAGGGAATATACCACCTAACGATGCCGTTGATTAAAATTCATTGGTTCTTAGGTGTTTCTCATTGGTATGGTGGTGTCCTGCTGCAGAGGGAAGAAGTCAGTGATTGAGGGTGAAGTGGAAGCAGATGATTCTGATTGTAGCGATGATGAGTATACGCATGAATAATGCAAAAGTGATTAAACATGTTATGTAATTGTTTCTTAATTCTATGATGGTTTTCTTTTGTAGGGTATGGTATCATGCTATATATATTTATGGAAAAAATAGCATCGTCAGACACAAGATGTTTAGCATCTGATTGAAAAAAAACCACGAGATTATTTGACATTTAAAACAGAATAAATTATGACATTCACTGCATTTTTTTTTAAAATATAGAAACTAAGGAGAGTGAGATTATTTAACTTAAAGACTTTTGGCTATATTTTCTTACTTGTAATAAAGTATTTGCATGGGAATAAACATAAACAAAGGAATGAATTAATGAATGACCATGATTTGATTTGGTATTCACTTATTAAATGGAAATAACTTGCTGCTATGCCTACAATACTTTTGTTCGTGTTACTGCCTGCTGATGTATCCTAATATCCCGATATTATGTCAAGCCTCATGAGGAGTGTATTTGCTGTTTGAATCTATTTTCCTTTATTGGATTAAATAAAAGATTTGAGTATTGTTAAATGTGTTGTGTTGACAAGACTAATAAACTTAGCGTACTGTACCAGAATACAAAACATAGAATAGTCCTAAACCATGACCTGTATATTCATGGTTCACTTCCAATGACAAGCCTTAGATGTGTTGACTTTTTATCATGGCAACAAAGAAAATAAATGTTTGCACTGTTTCAAAATATGTTGGTAATACCTTTTTTTGACTTACTTTAATTCCACAGTGCATTTACTGTACAGAAAGTGTGCATAGGAGGAGCCAATGACGAAAATATTTGCTATTTATATATATATATATTCAAATGGTTTTTGAATCATTTGTTGCGAGTTTCTTGTCTGTTTATATTGTACAGATGGTTGCACAATAAAGTTTGCACCCAGGTGCTAGAGTGGTTTAGTGAGTGAGAGAGCAGTGTAGTTTCTGGATGTCTTAGGCAGAGTTATTAACACAACCCCACTCTCCCCAAACTGGAAGTGACAACTTGGCAGAATAATTGTAAAACCAATGCGAATGCTTAGGCTAGCAAATGCAACAGCAACCAAACCTCCAAATTTACCAATATCAATACTCAATATCAATGGACACAATCCTAATCAGAGGATTTAAGTGATGGTTTAACATTACTTAAACCAGTGCTATCTCTGTGCTACGATGAGGCCTAAATTCTGACTGATGTATTTCATGAATTAGTTATTCCTATGTAGTGTAGGAGAAACTCGTCTCCAAACTATATTGTCCCAGGCTAGCTCCTGGAATCTGACTATAACTTTAAACAATAATTCTAAGTTGAAGGTCAAAGTAGAAACGATCAGCCAATCTCACGAAGACTGGATTCAGTTGAGGTAGGTTTATTGGCAGTCACAAAGACAGCAAACTGTCTGCTCTGTGAAATCCTCGCTGGGCCCAAATTGGGCTGTATAAGTGACAAACTCCTTTAGTATTTCATCGCTGTCGGGCGGAAACCTTGTATGTCCAAATTTTGTCAATTTCTTATTTTTTCACATATCTATGCTATTGGTCAGTCCCCATGTGGGTCTGTTATTTTTACAAGTTATTAACCGATCTAAAGTCTTGAAAATAGCTTGAGCGCAAATCTCATAACTCCATTGGACACTTCAACTGTCTGAGAAATCTCGTAACTCCACCTCTTCTTCACTCCGCGGGAGAGCTTCGCGGCATATTTCTCCGATGGAGAGAGTGTAGAGAGAGAGGAAGCAACAGTGGTGGAGGATACAGTGGTGCAGGATATAGTGCATAATATAATATTTGCATAATATAATATTTGAATTAAATTGAATGTTTTGCATACCACTATTAAATTATTGTTTTTATTATTATTTTACTGACTTTAAGTCAGCCTACTTATAGACAATGCCTCTCTTGGCACTGTGCATGTAAAAGACTGTTTTTTGGACACTAACAAGTGAAAACAGTTAGGTTAGATACATTTGAGTAGGTCTGTTTTGTTAAAAATCCAAAGCTGTAATGCTTCTGTGCAGAAAGAAACCCGTGAGCCACGAAGGTAAGTTTGCGAGCAGATTAGACTAATCTCCACCTATTAGACAGCCTAATCAGCGTATCGTGTTTTATATTGCATCACTTATAGCTCTTAAAGCTTTAAAATAGAGTTTAGGAAGATGTATGTAACTACAGTCATTAGCTTTGGTTAACTATTGAAGCCCTGTCTCTTGTCAAAAGGCTCAACGTGACCGCAGACTTTATTAAACACAGCTGGCAGCAGCGACGTCTGTGTCCGTACCGTTCTTATCAATGACAGCATAATCTCGTATCTCCCTGCTCACAAGTCATAAAGCTTGTATCTCCGATAAAACATGACTTTGGGAAAATGTGGTGTTAATGTTGGTACACAACAGTATATGATAGCAATATAAGGTATAATAACAACTTTAACGATACAATGTTTAATAACTCAAAAAATATATACAGCGTTTTTTTTAATTTCCTGAAAAATAATGGTTTTGGAGATACGAGGTTTCTGCCCGACAGCGACGATATGCGGAGTCAGTGTAAATCATTGCTGTCATTGCCTCAAGTTCTGCCAATTAAGCTGAATAGGGTTGACTAACAGGTAGGGCTTGAACCGTATCACAAGATGAGAGAGGTCATCTTCTTTGCTGTTGCAAACATAATACAGGGTGCAGTGTAAGGGACTTTTGGTTCTTTACATGGTCTGTATCCACATTTTCCACTTCAGGTAGGGTTTATTCCAGATGTGTTGGGGTCGTTGTATTCCAGCCAGTACACTGTATCGTGCTTCATTTGTTTGTTTGTTTCCATTAATAAGTGTTAACCTACCAATGTTTCACCTGGAAAAGTTACCCAGAGCCCTGTCGGGCTACAATGTATTTTTGCTGCCGGTCTGCACAGTCAAGCTTGTCCCAGTAGGTTTACTGGGGACTGAGGTGAATATAAAAGTGGTGCCACTATTGTGGTGTCTTCAACCGTTAGTGTCTGGGGCTGAATGAATTTCAATATCTTTCAATATCTATGTGGAAATCAAAGTATGGAAAAAAGGTAATCCAAAGTTATTATCTACACAATTATCTATAACATACAGAATGAAGCTCAAGGCTCACAAAGTCTCCAGTGTCTTAAGTCTGTTTCAGAGGATCCTGACATAGATGGACCAACTCCTCGACCACGTCTGAAGGCGGCTGCACCAAAGTCCAACCAACAGCAGCGTATGAACCACAAGCACCAGCTTCTGACTCAACAACCTTTGTTTTACCCAGCGACCTCTGTTCTACCCAGATCTGCCTACTCAGGAAGGTCCATGCACACCACCATTTGTAGTGCGCTTGCGCAGCCAAGAACAACAGAGGCGGAGATCAGATTCACCTGTTATTTCCAGTCCTAACTGTTAATAAAGGAAAAGATCACAATACCCATGGTGGAGGTAGTGGGACCTAATGGTCACCGATGTCAATACACCTCTCATGAACAATAAAGGGCACTGAACATGCTCATGAGTACCCCCCTGACCTGAGAGAGGTCGGAGGAAAAAGTTTGGTGCGGAGTTAAAGAGATTCAGCAAAGAGTTTCACCCCACCTCACTGAACGGAGGCGACTACTCCATTAAATTAGGGGCTGATATCGCACGAATCAGGTGTAACTGGCCAGATGAAAATGTATGTGCAGGGCACTCAAAGCATGACAGTGAAAGAAAGGCCCCTTACAGTAATCTCACAACTCACCTGCGAGATGCATGTCAAAGTACTGATGGTGAAAATGGACACGATTACGGACATGCATACCGCCTCACGGAAATGCACAATGTGCAGAGCGGACTTGCTCATCCAGATGACAGGAATGAGGGTAAAGTGACAGAACATACAGTAAGGTGCACTTGAGAAACAGCTTTTTCAATGGAATGAACCCAGAAATATCTGCCAAGGTGAAAAAACTATGCATCACCTGGGAAACTAGCAAAACTAACCCCAAAGCCTAACCCCTAAAACAGTGGTCCAAGGGGCAAAAACCTGATCACCTCAAGGAAGGGGACAACCTTGAGGAGAAAGAGGCAGAGGCAAAGGGGGAAGAGCAAGCAAGAGTGGATGTTTTATTTGCGGAAAAGATCATTACTGGGCAAAAATGAATGCCAAAAAAAATAATAAATAAATAAAAAACAACGAAGAAAGCTTTTCTGCTATTTGAATGTTGCCTGATTAATCTGAATTGATTTGAGTTTTAACTCCTGAAAGTTTTTTCCATCAACTTGTGTAATTCATTCCATGAAGAATCAATACTGTTTTAAGAACAAAGGAAGGCCCTATCCAGTATTTGTGTATTGGAAATTTTAAATATCATGAGTGTTTTTATATAATGATGTGCTTTTACAGTATTCTGTATGTCAGATTTGGGAGAAAGAACAATAGGGCAGGGGGCACGGTGGCTTAGTGGTTAGCACGTTCGCCTCACACCTCCAGGGTTGGGGGTTCGATTCCCGGCTCCGCCTTGTGTGTGTGGAGTTTGCATGTTCTCCCCGTGCCTCGGGGTTTCCTCCGGGTACTCCGGTTTCCTCCCCCGGTCCAAAGACATGCTTGTAGGTTGATTGGCATCTCTGGAAAATTGTCCGTAGTGTGTGAGTGCGTGAGTGAATGAGAATGTGTGTGTGTGTGTGCCCTGCGATGGGTTGGCACTCCGTCCAGGGTGTATCCTGCCTCGATGCCTGATGATGCCTGAGATAGGCACAGGCTCCCCGTGACCCGAGGTAGTTCGGATAAAGCGGTAGAAAATGAATGAATGAATGAACAATAGGTCCCTTGTTTCAACTGTTAACATTGTACGTGCTAGAATGATGGCAACTATAAGGGAGTATGTGTGCATGTGTTTGATAAAAACTGAAAATGGAACATGGCCGGGTGCAGGAAAACAAACACACACATTCACACGCACAAACACACACACATACCTGGGGTACAAAAAGTTGAGCTAAAACACTAGATTTTGCCTCTTCACTGTGTAGACTTTGCACGGTATGGAAGACGCCTTTTGCTGCAGCACAATAAAATTCTTTCTGTACTTCTTTGCTTTTACCACCACCTCTGAGTCTGAGGGAATTTTATACTCTTAGATCAAAACTGCCACCACATTTTTGTAGGTTCCGCCTAGATCCCTCATCTGTGTGCCAGTCTCGAGGTTGATCCCTGATCGGTCAGGTCCATGGCCAACCCGAAATGGTTTCTTCATCAAACAACAAAATTGATTACTAGCGGGGAGAGATCTGGACGATAACGATACTGGCCCAGCGACGGGATTCTGAGCTAAGTGGTAAGACTTCGATTTATTTATATTCTCGATTTTTACATCTTCAGACAATCTGCCTCAGGGATAGGCAGAATTTAAAGTTTGGATTCTGGCCAACGGATCCAGGAACCGGTAAAGTTGCATGAATAGTTCTGGGAACTTACTGTGAACTGCAACAGATATGCTTTAATCTTGTAACTACTTTCAGCAAGCTTTGAGGAAAGCTGCCGCTGCATGCTGACGAGCACAGTGAAGGGTACCTGAAAGAAGAAATAAAAAGGCATTTGTCTGATGATTGATTGTTGAGAGGGAAAAAAGTTACAGACATGGGTGGTAGAGGAAGCAAAGATGAGAGTGATGATATTTTGAGGGCAAGCAAACATCCTAATGTTCAATTTATGATAGCTAATTATGGACCTGGTTCTGTATCGCAATATCGTATGTGGGTGATAAACTGTGGATTTACAGAAAAAGTAGTTAGACAGTTAGAAGTAAAGTAGAAGTAAAGTAGTTAGAAAAGTTGAGAGAAAGGTTGCCAGAGCATGAGGCTTCTAAGAAAAGAGGGACAAAGATACGATAAGTAGATTGTGTTGCATATAAATTATGGGCAACTGAGGCCCAAACCAGAGGATGTAAAACAAACACACAAACTAACAAATCTTCTTCTATTTAGTGTTTTAAAAGTCTTAGAGCCCCAGACCTGGATGGCTGCCCACCCAGACTGCCACCTCAGGCACCTCACAGCCGAACAATAACCAACCACCAGCCTGTTACACTACTGCGACTTCTACACCCACCCAACGGACTGTTTATTCTCCAGCGGGATATTATACACACAAAAGAATGCAGCTTTCAAAGGGGAGAGACCAGATGATTCTTTTTCCAACACAACATCATGAAACAGATCTACATGGCGGACACAGCTCACTACTTCACCCAAACGGTAAAGAACGTTTACACTCCGTCATACAAATGCCAGTGCTTGAAATAGCAGGGGTTCAAACAACATAGAAGATGCTGAAATACAACTCCCAGACCCAAGGGAAGTAGGAGGTTGAAAGTTCAGCAATGAACTGATCCAATTTTGCTGGCTATGTTTTGACTGGCTGGAAGGAAATACTTAGGTTTGTCACATTAAACTGAATAACAACGAGAATGCTGAATACAGACACTTACTGTAGTAGCGTGCCTGGCTGAATCTCTTGACCAGGCCTTTCCAGTAAAAATGGACATGACAAAAATCTCCTTATGCAGACAAGAGGACGAAGAAAGCAGATATTTTGCATCAGTGACGGTAGCACATGATGCTCACAGCAGCCTCGAACGCCCTGATAACATGGCAGCAGCGGCTGTCCTCGCACTATATGAGGCACATCTAAGAAACAGTTTCATGAATGGATTAAGAGAGGACCGAGTGCAAGAAAAGTCAAGCAAACACTGTCTCTCACCTTGGTTCAGTTTTCTGAGGACCGAGGAGATTCTACCAGAGGGAGGGGCCGTGGCCATGGAAAGGTTAGAGGGAGAATTACAGATTGGATGTTTTTTATGCGGAAGTTTAGACCACTGGGCATGGGATTGTAACAACTCAGATTAATTCACACAAGGCTATGAAACAACTTGCCTCTGTACATCAGACAAGCACCCACTGTTTCCTTGTTTGAAAACCGGTTGAAAACGCATTTTTATTCTCTGGTTTTTGTTTAAATTCTGAATTATTGCTGTTATTATTTTATTTTGTTACTATTTAATTATTTTATTATCTGTATTTGATGATGTACAGCACTTTGTGTTTAGCTTTGGCTGTATTAAAGGTGCTTTATAAATAAAATATTATTATTATTATTATTATTATTATTATTATTATTATTATTATTATTTTGCACATCATTGAATGAAAAATATGTCAAAGATGACCGCTGCCGATTCAGCATATGGAAACCTATATCATGCAGGAACGGGACCAAATTCCAACACCCAAACTCCAGAAACTCATAACGTCGATGCCCAGACGTCTTCAAACTGAAAAGAAGAGAAGATGCTAGACCAGGCATCAAAGATGAAATGAACCCATTTATGGATAAAAGTGTCAAATTTCTCTGTTCAAACATTAGTTTCGGTATCTATGTTCTATCGTAAATAAAATACTGCCTTATGTGATTTGAAAGTCTTTGGTTTTCATTTTATTCAAAATTAAATAATGTCCTGTTTTTTTTTTTTTAGAATTTGGCTTGTAAAACTCACAGTGGTGGCATGTTTGTTTACATGGACAAAGAAAGTGTTAGATTGAGTTTGTGAGTGTTAGATGCAAGCTATTTTATTTACCCTGGGAATTCACTACAGTCTTCATGGTCAAAGTGTACATTGCCCCCAGCGCTAGTACAAAGGATGCACTATGTACATTTATAGCATTTAGCTGATGCCCTTATCCAGAGCGACCTACATTTTATACAACTGAGGGTTAAGGGCCTTGCTCAGGGGCCCAACAGTGGCAGCCTGGTGGACATGGGAATCAAACACAACCTTTTGATTGGTAGTCCAGCACCTTAACCCCTAGCTACCAGCTACCACATCCCCATCCTTAACGACTATGTGAGCTCTATGGGCCTAATAGTGATCTACAGAATGCTCACCCTGATGGAATGCTTATTATTACGCTTTACAACTGGCCAGCAGGAGATATCTCTGCTTTCAGAACTATTTAAATAAACTTACATCGGAACATGCTCAGGGAGGCCGCAACCAACTGTGATTCCATCAACTTTGAGGAGTACACGGCATCATTGACCAGCTACATTGGCAAGTGCATCGATGATGTGACTGTCTCCAAAACCATCTCCACATGCTCCAACCAGAAGCCATGGATGACTGCAAAGGTGTGTGACCTGCTGAAGTCTAGAGACATAAGAGGGGCAAAGCATGCACACACCCAGAGAATCCACAACCATCATCATCCCTGTGCCAAAGAAGTCAACAGTGTCCTTGCTGAATGAATATTGAGGCTGTCAAGAGGCACATCACAACCCAGCTACCACCCTCACTAGATTTCCTGCGGTTTGCGTATCATCCAAAACGCTCCACAGATAATGCCATTGCCATGACCCTCCATCTGGCCTTCACCCATCTGGACATTAAAGACACATGCGTGCAAATACTGTTCATTAGACTTCACTTTATCATTCAACACAATCATCCCTCAGCACCTGACACCTTAAGCTGGGCCAGCTGGGCCTGAACACCTTCCTCTGCAACAAATGGATTCTGGACTTCCTGACTAGGAGACCTCAGTCAGTCCGGATTGGCCTGACTCATAACTGTGTAGCAATGCACAGCACGAACCACATCAAGTTTGCCAATCACACTGATTTGCTGGTGCAACAACTAACAGCCTGTTGTAGAGCCAACACCCTGTCAATGTAGAAAAAAAGAGATTGCTATCATATACATTAGAACACAAAACGACCACTACCCACTGTACACTGACGGATCCTCCATGGAGTTCATCCAAGAGCACCAAATTCCCTGGTGTTTATCTAGCTGAAAACTTCACCTGGTCACTCAAATCCAGCTCCATCACCAAGAATGCCCAGCAGCGTTTCTACTTTCTAAGAAAAGCACATCACCTGCCACCCATCCTGACCACATTTTACAGAGGAACCATTGAAAGCACCCTGAGCAGCTGTATTACTGTCTGGTTTCGGAATTGTCCCGTCTTTACAAGACCCTCCATTGGATAGTAAGGACAGCTGAGAAGATCATCTGAGTCTCTCTTGCCTCTAATACTGACATTTACACCACACAATGCATCCACAAAGCCAACAGCATTGTGGATGACCCATCACACCCCTCACATACAGTCTTCCCCCTCTTGCCATCTGGAAAAAGGTATTCGGGCACTCACAACCAGACTGTGCAACATTTTCTTCCTTTAAGCTATCAGACTCCTCAACAACCAGAAAAGAACTGTTACCGAACACACACACACTGTGTTGTTTTATGTAGCAAAATGGTCTTGCAGGAATGCTATTTTATTACTGCATCAGCTATATATGGGTGAAATGACAACAAGCACACTTAGGGTGAAGCAGCCTGCCAAAGTAGGAGCTTCCTAGTGTCATCAAAAACATAGGGTCAGAATTTATTCTCCAGCATATACTTTTTCCCAAGGCCTACACTGGGTCAAGAGTGAATCCTGGGACAAAGCTTGCCTCCCTTTTCCAGACTTTTCCTGTCTGCAGCAGAGATACCACTGCCCTAGCAGACAACTCCATAAAAAATAGCCACCACAGAGTCAAAACAGGTCTTGAGGGGTGGCCACTGTACTCCACTGACCTCGGACTTTTCAGCAGGTTCAACCCGCTCTGTCTGTTGTTATAAATTGCAGTGGGGTTCAGTCATTCATTCATTCATTTTCTACCGCTTATCCGAACTACCTCGGGTCACGGGGAGCCTGTGCCTATCTCAGGCGTCATCGGGCATCAAGGCAGGATACACCCTGGACAGAGTGCCAACCCATCGCAGGGCACACACACACTCTCTCATTCACACACTACGGACAATTTTCCAGAGATGCCAATCAACCTACCATGCATGTCTTTGGACCGGGGGAGGAAACCGGAGTACCCGGAGGAAACCCCCGAGGCACGGGGAGAACATGCAAACTCCACACACACAAGGTGGAGGCGGGAATCGAACCCCCAACCCTGGAGGTGTGAGGCGAACGTGCTAACCACTAAGCCACCGTGCCCCCCTTTCAAGATGAACACCCAGGTACTTAATGAATCCAATATCTTAATGTCCATTCCCTGAATGTTCACTGGTGTTGGGGGAATGTCTGTGATTGCAGAAATCCACTGCCAGCTCCTTAGAATTACTCACATTGAACTGGAGGCAGTTTTGTTGGCACCAGAATATCAACTGAGCTCTTATCGATAGTTTGATTAGTGTGGGGATAACAACCTCCACACAAACTACACTCTTGGGTACAGATCTGTATGTGCGACAAGGTCAGTCCTATTCTTGGCAAT
This sequence comes from Tachysurus vachellii, assembly GCF_030014155.1. Classification (NCBI taxonomy): domain Eukaryota; kingdom Metazoa; phylum Chordata; class Actinopteri; order Siluriformes; family Bagridae; genus Tachysurus; species Tachysurus vachellii. Next base: position 34,804,496 of record NC_083461.1, on the reverse strand, counting down.
GCAAACAAGGCAAACTGCACAGTTTACCCAAGAGCATTTTTGGTCATTTATGTTGTACTATCTGATCTGAAACAGCCAGGTGTAAAAGTGGCAGGTGATGGAAGGAGTGGTATTCTTAAATTCCCGTGAGTTGGGTATGGCATGTTGAATGTTTCTGATTGATAGATTTGATGATCATGTTTCTATGGTAATGGAATATCTGAACCTCATATCTGTCCTCAGATAGTATTCTATAGATTCTATAGAGATTCTATAGATCTGTATTTATATTCTGGCACCATCTTGTGGTGACATTACATTTCATGTAATTCAGTGGGCTGTCTAGTCTTGCATTTTGCTATGATAAGGCCTAAATCCTGACTGATATATTTCATGAATGTTAGTTTTATGTAGGTATAAGCATAACTGCTGTGCTAAAACCTAGATAAAGCCGAAGCTTAGCTTTGGCCTATAGTTGGATAACTCACTGAGATTGATGGCATGTTTTTTGATAACTCACTCACTCACTCACTCACTCACTCACTCACTCATTTTCTTCCGCTTATCCGAACTACCTCGGGTCACGGGGAGCCTGTGCCTATCTCAGGCGTCATCGGGCATCAAGGCAGGATACACCCTGGACGGAGTGCCAACCCATCGCAGGGCACACACACACTCTCATTCACTCACACAATCACACACTACAGACAATTTTCCAGAGATGCCAATCAACCTACCATGCATGTCTTTGGACCGGGGGAGGAAACCGGAGTACCCGGAGGAAACCCCCGAGGCACGGGGAGAACATGCAAACTCCACACACACAAGGTGGAGGCGGTAATCGAACCCCCAACCCTGGAGGTGCGAGGCGAACGTGCTAACCACTAAGCCACCGTGCCCCCCCTCTGAGATACTTACTACTTAAAGGTACTCCGGTTTCCTCCCCCGGTCCAAAGACATGCATGGTAGGTTGATTGGCATCTCTGGAAAATTGTCAATGCGAGTGTGTGTGTGTGCCCTGTGATGGGTTGGCACTCCGTCCAGGGTGTATCCTGCCTTGATGCCCGATGACGCCTTAGATAAAGGTTAAAATAATCTTTTGTGTTTTTGTTTGGGTTTTTGGAACAGACACAGCTGCAATATTGTGGAACCTGAGTGGAAACTAACTGCAGCTAGCTCTGGAATGTTACAGTTAACTAGACCTGTTCTGTGAATATGGGTTATTCTGCGGAAATGAGATCAGCACCTTCCCATGTGAGACCATTCTAGGCTTAATATCATAACTACTACTATTATCAATAAGCCTGTCCACATTGTCTTCGGAGCACCAGCTGGACAGCCAGCAATCCAGTAAGCATAACCTGCTGTAAGCACCACATTGCACTGCCACACTGGGATGGAAGCAGAGCACACTGCATAATGTACCAGACATCAGCTAAGATAAGTCTCCTATAATCCAAGCTCTTTCAGGTTTCTCAGAGGATGCTTGACTGAAAAGAGTAAATCTGTTGACAGTTGAAGCAGAGACGAGTGGTGTTCCTGTTGGTAAGCCTTACTGTAGCGTTGCAATTCTTCTACTAATTATTCGCCCATATTACAAAAACAGCCTTCTTCCACCTTAGAAAAATTGCCAAGCTGAGAAACATCCAATCTGTATCTGATGCTGAGAAGCTAGTTCATGCATTCATGACCTCCAGACTGTACTTTTGTAGTGCATTACTAGGTGCTTGTCCTGCATCATTAATAAATAGGCTACAGTTAATCCAAAATGCAGCTGCCAGAGTTCTTACCAGGACAAAAAAATATAATCATATAACCCCGAACCTATTATCTTTACACTGGTTACCTGTTAAGTTTAGAATTGATTACAAACAGCTGCTACTTACGTACAAGTCTCTTATTGGTTTGGCTGCCAAGTATCTAACTAGTTTTCTTACATGTTACAATCCTTCAGCTCTCTGAGATCACAAAACTCAGGACTAAAGAGCGCTTTCGTTTTTATATTTAGCTCCCAAACTAAAGGCGCTTGAGCGTTTTGTTTTTGTTTTTAGCTCCCAAACTTTGAAATAGTCTTCCTGATAGTGTTCGGGGCTCAGACACACTTTCCCAGTTTAAATGTAGATTAAAAACTTACCTCTTTAGTCAGGCATACACACAATACTTCCCATAATCTTGTGCTCTAATACTCACTCATTCATTTTCTACCGCTTATCCGAACTACCTCGGGTTACGGGGAGCCTGTGCCTATCTCAGGCATCATTGGGCATCAAGGCAGGATACCCCCTGTGCCAACCCATCGCAGGGCACACACACACTTTCATTCACTCACGCAATCATACACTACGGACAATTTCCCAGAGATGCCAATCAACCTACCATGCATGTCTTTGGACCGGGGGAGGAAACCAGAGTACCCGGAGGAAACCCCAGAGGCACGGGGAGAACATGCAAACTCCACACACACACAAGGTGGAGGCGGGAATTGAACCCCCAACCCTGGAGGTGTGAGGCGAACGTGCTAACCACTAAGCCACCGTGCCCCCCCTCCCTTTCTAATCTTTCCAATTGATTTCTTTTCAATATTTACCTCCTCGCCCTTCTTTCTCACTCATTTTCCTAATTCATTAGCTTCTCAAAATTCTTCTTCCATCTTCTCTGCACATGCTTCTCACCTGTCAGTATCTTAAATCAGACTTATCTCTTGTACATCCTTCCCATCTTTATCTCTCTGTCTTGTAAATCTGTACAAGTCCTTTTCACCTTCCCTCGTGTCTAACCTGCCATACAACTCATCGTATGTTTTCTGTTTAGCCTTTGCTACGTCTCTCTTCACTTTGCGCTGCGATTCCTTGTAATCCTTTCTTTACTCCTTTCTACGTCCCACTTCATTCATATGTCCCCTCTTCCTCTGAATGCTGTTCTGTACTTGCTTGATCCAACACCATGTTTCCTTATCTTCTTTCCATCTTCCAGATGACACACCTAGCACCCTCCTACTGTACCTGTTACCCTGCTCACCTCTGCTGTAGTTTCCCAGTCATCTGGAAGCTCTTCCTGACCACACAAAGCCTGTCTCAGCTTCTGTCTGAATTCCTTACAACATTCTTCCTTTTTCAACTTCAACCACTTGGTCTTCTTTTCCATCTTTCCACTCCTCTTCTTCCTGACCTCCAGAGACATCCTACACATTATGATCCGATGCTGTCTGGCTACACTCCCTCCTACCACCACTTTGCAGCCACTAATCTCGCTCAGATAGCCTCGTCTATATAGAATGTGGTCTACATGCATACTCCTACTTCCACTCTTATATGAAACTCGATGTTTCTCTCTCTTCTGGAAATAAGTGTTAACTACAGCCATTTCCATTCACTTAGCAAAGTCCACCACCATCTGTCCTTCTAGGTTCCTTTCATTAACACCAAACCTGCCCATCACCTCCTCCCCACCTCTGTTTCCCGCATCAACAAGCCTGCTCAAGTGTGCTGCAATCACTACCCTCTCCTATCTGGGAATTCTGTCCATCACCTCATCTAGCTTACTCCAGAGTCTGTCCTTATCAGTATTTCAATTACCATGGAAGGAGAGCCTTCTGACCTACAAGAAATCTCTTAATGCTGCTAGATCAGTGTATTTCTCATTGCCCTAAGAAATATAGAGAGAAGTAGAGAACCAGGAGGCGTGAGGTTTGAACTGACTCATTTAGGCAATGCAGGAAGAAAAACTTAAGCTAACTGTTCCATTTTCACCTTTTACTAATTCAATGTCTAGCAAATTTGAGTTTGCCATTACATCTGTGAATGAAACCTATGCTAAATATATTGAGCCCAGGTTTAAAGAAATGCCTGTGATTTAAAGAAAAAAGGCTTCCATAAAGTCCAAAGTCTACACATTGAAGAGGCAAATTCTAGTGTTTCAGCTCTCCCTTTTGTACACCAGGTGTGTGTGTGTTTATTGGTGTGTGTGTGTGTGTTCATGCACGCTCCCTGGTTACTGAAGATGTATCCCTTTGACTTATCACTTTAACAAGGCCACATTTCATTTTCATTTTCTTATCGAGCAAATGCACACATACTCCCCTAAAGTTCCCATCCTTCTAGCAGGTACAATGTTAAAAGTTGGAACAAGGGCATCATGTTATTTCTTCCTAATTTACTGTAAAAGCACATAACAATTATATAAAAACACTCATGATATTTAAAATTTCCACTGCAGCAATAAATCTGTTGGATTGAGATTTGATGTGCAAACTAAATTTAAATCTTATCAGCACATCACTAAGCCTTAAGGTAGAATAAGGAGATGTCTCTTGCTTTGTAAAATATGATCCCAGACCCAGTCTGTTTTTTTGCAGAGTCCTTGTCTCTTGTTGGTTGTATTTGTGTTCCTGTTTCTGTGTTCCAGTTTTTTTGTTGTTTCTGTTCCTAGTATTTTTCCTTAATAAATTCCTTTTATGTAATCCTTGCATATGGGTCTGTATTTTATCCATGAAGACACCCTGTGCCTGACAGGATGTAATAACGCATATAAAATTAGAATAAGAAAAATCAGGACATTTAAAAATATTATGACTTGATGACATTTAACCGCTGCATGTCCAAAATTATCCCACACAACCCAATTGCTGCACTTCCTCCACTGGCATCCAGTAGCTGCATGCATACGATATAAAACACTGATGCAAAAACAAACCAACACCCCCCTACCTCATAGCTCTTATTACTATCCACACTGCATCATGCTCCCTTAGAGGCTCGACTCATTTCATCAGGTGGCTTTTTAGATGCTCTCCGCTCTTTTAGATGTGTGGCGTTTTAGACGCTCTCCCCTTCTTTGTGTGGGTTTCTCTGTATACTTTCTCTTAAAAATGTCAGTCAATGATGGCCTCCCTTCAAATTGTATTCATTGGCTCCATTGTGACATTAACCAGGATAAAGCAGTAACTGAACATTAATTATTCAACGAACATTCATCATTACATTTTGATAATCAGACCATGTCATGATATACAGTACAGGACAGAGTTGACACATCCTCTGAAGCGTTATGAACATATTATCTCTTTTATTTACATTCATTTTTCAAATGTTAACATTTTTCTGGTATCTCATCAGGTCGGCATTTTAAATCTTTTCTCATCAAAATAAACTTGACACAAGTAAAACAGATGTAGACAAAAGTTTTATTTACACCATACAACATTTTTAATTTTTAAATATTTTATACAGGGCTGCAGATGAGAGAGCTTGCTGAGTGCCTTCAAGCAAATTCTGCAGTATTAAAGTTGTGAAATATATTATTCATATAAAAGTGAGTATTACCTTTATTGCATTTAAAGCAATGAAGAATGTAGCTTGACAAACATTCATTTTTAAATCAGGAAAAATCCTCTTTGCCTCTCCAAATACTTTTCGTGTCATAAAGTAAAAAGTGTAGTAATGGCCAAACTGACTTTTTATAAACCTTTTAAAAACCTGCATAAGTATGTACATTGTGCTCCTGGACTCAGTCACCACTGAACTAAAAAAAACTGAGTCCACTGAAGCTTTTGGGTTGACATAGCATAGTGTCACGGTGTGTTTTCTATATTTGAGGTCTCATCTAGAAAGATATACCTTTGTAGATCCAATTCGCTTCAACGGATATGTTCAAAACACATGATGGTTATATTATACACCTTGCTGCTCCCTCACTAAGTACAACTAGTGAGAATAGAAAAAAATGATGTTTTTGTCTTTTAAATCATTTATATCCCCTTTAGTCCTTTTTAAAATCTTATTGGCACATAATGTCCCTGCTATATTTCTAGGACCCAGATATGTCTTGCCACGGCTGCTTGAAGTGGTTTCCACTATTTTCCAGTGCAAATTATGTCCTCCTTTTTCCGTTCCTCTGATCCTCTGATTACACCTCTGTTTGGAAGTCTCCCTCTTGGACATCCAGTGGAAGGTTTACACATTTTTCCCACTCAGCAGGGGTCATCTCCAGAGAGTCCTTGGGGTCTGACTCCAGTACATTCATTGTAGCGTAGTTCTGGTACTCACAGCTTGGGATGTAGCTTTCCCAAGGGTTTTTATTGGGCATTGCCTTATCCTGTGCAAGAAAACAGACACTGGCATTTCAGAAAGGCGACATTTGCTACGGATATACATTTGGAATGCTGTATTGTGTGTTCACTGTGTGTTTAAAATATATGAATTTTATGTTTATTTGCTATGTCCCATGTTGGCATTTAATAATATTCTATAATATCGGATAATATATTTATTATACAAAACTAAGGCCCTTTGAGTATAAATTCATAAGATGCAGGAAACTGCAGATAAATATAATGTAATATTGATTAAAGGTGTAATCAACAAGTCTTGTCCTACTTCTTACTCCTGTCTACGCTGCATATTATACCATTAAATGCATGTAAAACAGGAAGGAATGTAGTGAAGAAATACTAGGTCGGACCATTTAGTGTACCGCGACTTTAATCGATCCTGTTTGAATCAATTCTAAAACCGAATCCGTTCATCTGATGGTTCGTTTATTTGTATAGCACTTTTAACAATTCATATGGTCTCAAAACAACTTTAGATAAGTATAGAAAAAGAATAAAAATTTTAGTATAAAATTTGAAATGATATATTTGTTCTCAAAATATGTAAATATCCTGGACTAAACACTAAACACCAAGACAGACACGATGTGCCGGCACGCTGACTGGAATATGATTGAAAACACACAAGACACATTTGTGTGTGTATGTGTGTCCTTGAGTGTGTTTAATATGTTTTTGTATACTTAAAGTGTCGTGCCTTTATACGTATAGTCAGTGAAAATATTACTTATATATTTTTTCTAAGAACTGATGATTGAATTGGAGATTTCACTCTTTCAGGCAGGTGGATTGTCCTTGAATTACCACAAATTATACCAGTAAGAGTTGATGCATGAAATGTCTGATTGTGAGCAAATCAAGTGGTTTCTGTCATGCATCCACCAAGCAATGATTAGGAAAAAATCATTGGAAAAATAAATTAAATTTTTAAAGGCACGTTATAGGAAATGGAATAATATTAAAGTGATGAATGAATGCATTGACTGGGCATCTAGTAATTTTTTTAGTCACTTAGTTACTGATGCTGGATCATGTAAGCGTGAAAGTGGAAGCCTAAATATGGTGCTTGTGGCATGGCCCACCTTCCCCCTCGAATCACTCTTACTCACCATGCTGCCCATATTTGGTATGTCTCGAAATCGATCCAGGGTTTGAAATTTCTGATTCAGTTCCTGGAACAGCTCCATGTGTCTTTTCCTGGTGTGCATGACTTTCTGCAATGGCAAGGAGTGGTGGGGGGGGTTGGAGTTCAATCAAGCTGATAACCATAGTGTTGTATCAGGAAACACACTGCCTCTTGCCACGTTGAATAAAGCATTTTTCACTGAAAGACTCTTGGCTATAGTATAGCTTTTCAATGCTTTAAAAGAGGAGAATCCCTGCGAAATCTTTGGCTAGGTGTATAACAAAGTCATGATAAACTGCAGCATAAATTTCATGAACCAAAAAATGTTTGCATTTTGCTTTAAACTATTATTTTCATTTTGCAATTTAGGTACAGGGCAGAAACAGGATGTTCTCTGTAAACTTCATGAAAAAATATTTGATTTTCAGCTTGAGATTTGTGAATGTAAAGGGATAAAATGGGAATGGGAATTGCTACTCTGTGTGGCAGCTGACAGCATTGCTTTTACACTAACTCAAAGCTCAATAAATCGTATAGTTGTCAGGACCTTGCTGCACCAATAAGCTTAAGTGCTACACAAAGTAGTTGTAAATTAAAGAGTAAAACACAAAAGCAACAAATGGCCCTTTTGTTGATGCAAAAAAATGCCTGAGACATGCACTTCACCAATGAAAATGTTTGACATACCTCAAAGTCGAGGTCCTGGTACCTTGACTTTCTCCTCTGTGTAAGCAAAGAGGCATTTGTTAGATTGCAAAAAAACACAGAAACTACTAGAAAACTTAAATTTTCTGTAACTATTGTGTCATTTTGTCATAATTATTTTGTTAATCTCAGCTTGATTCATTAAAGAACAGCATGGGTTAGATACAATTTCTTCTTTGTTTGCTTCTGATTTGGGTTTTGGTTGTTTGTAAAAATGTCTAAATGACATGTACATCTTGACTATTATGCTAGAATAAATATAATATAATATAATCGTTTGTATAATTCCATAGGTTTTAGAACATGCAACCATAATAAGCCAGTGATATCCACTAAAACTGGGTCAATGTACTTTCAAAAACAGAAACAAACACAGAAAAGGAAGAATAATCTTCAAAATCGTAGAGCTATTTACCTATACCTATTTATCTATATAGACTATATAGATGTATGAGCCTATATAATGTATATCGGTGTCTATACTGTATGAAATATAATGCTTATCAATGCTGTAAAATTGCTAGCACTATGAATGAGCTCTACTTCACATAGATAATTCATGTACAATCAGGTAATATAGCCAAAGGTAATATTAAGCATGTGCATACATAGAACAATAAGCATGTTCATACATGAAACATTTCAACCCATTATTGACTATTCCTTTAATAAAGCACAACATTAAAACGTTCCTGTTTTATGAGACCTGCAGAGCAACGGCTTGGGTCAAATCTGCCTTAACTGGATGAGATTAAACAATGACATGGAGAAGGACTCATACTTTATCTATGAATTCCATTGTTATGTTTTAATGATGAGGTTCATGATGAAGAATAAAAAGCTGAATAAAAATTTCCCAGCCTCTCCTCATACTTGAAATAAAGAGGCTACTTTTGTTTCAATAACGTTTGAATTTAATTCAGGAAATATTTAAGGATTCTACTTTAAATTATGTGGATGAGAGCACAATGTGATCTTGATTCTGTCATATTACAGCGTAGTAGGCAGTAGCTTGCAGAGCAAAGACAATGTAGTTAACACCGACACTTCTGATTGGTCATAAAAAGGAGATCATTTTTAACTAAACGTGTACCGGAGTCAGTAAAATAGGAAATATAAGAAAATTGAAAAGCTAAAAAGGACCAAAGATAATAAATGCAGAATTAATATAAGTAGTGACTCATAAAACATAAATTAATGACTTAAACCATTGGGGGAATTCATAGTTTACAGTGATGCCATATAGGAACTATTTAAGTTCCTTTTAAGAACATTTTCAGGTTCATAAAACAAAAATATAAATATTTAGTTCAGTATTTAAATGTGTAAAATAATGGTTAAATATTTAGTAGTACATTTTATTCCTCAACATTCAACTCATGAAACAATATAGAATCCAATTATATAAAATATAAATTATATATATTTTTATATATAATTTATATATAAAATTATATATAAAAATATATATATAATTTATATTATTATTATTATTATTATTATTATTTATAGGGGTTTATAGTATTTTTAATTTGATTAATTTAACTTAAGTCAAATAGGCTAGTAAGAATTCAATTCTAATTACAAAAAAATTTATTATATTATCAAATAATATCCTTAATAGTCCTTAAACCATTTTTGTTATTGTCACAATAAACATCATAATTTTTCACCAAAAGATTATTTTTGGTCACTTTATAAATTGTGGCTTGTTTAAAAGTCTAGTAGAATGCTAAGAACTCACCTCTAACGAGCTCATGGAGGTAGTTGAGCCAGTCTCACTTCGTGCCATTCCCGCAGTCTCTTCCATTTCAGCTAGGAAGTTTTTGACAGCAGTGCGTGGCTCAAATGGCAGGGTCTGCATGTGTTCCAAGGCTCCAGGAAACTGCTGCTCCATGCCTGCACTCATATGCTCCATGCCTGATGGGCCAATGTTAAACTCAGTGCCCATCTTGTAGTGCATCAGCCTGTCATTTTGCAGAGTGTCCATGGCAATGTTTCTCTTGCTATCCTCCTTCAGCAGAGTGGGCACACTGCTTGAGCCAGTGGACAGTGATGCTGCTGCTGAGGACCGAGGCATAACAATGTAGTCTGTCTCCATTGGACCTTGCTGCACATGGCTGCTGAGCTCTTGTTCACTCTGCCGCATGCCATCGTCTGTACACAAATAAACGGTGCGGTGCATGTCACTTGCACTCTCACCCAGACATGGCTCACCCATTGGCATGTGCAGGCCTGATGGCTGTTGAATGATCACTTTCGATATGATGTTACCCGGCAAAGTGGAATAGTTGAGGCCTTCTGGACCTTTTTCTTCCTCTTCGTCATTAAGGGAAATGCGTGACAGTGTTCCGGTGATGGTGGCAGCACGACAAGATCCCATATCTTTATGGAGAGCTGTAGTTAGACAAGTATTGGTAATATTTATTAGAAAATGAATATCAGTCAATTCTGAGCTCGCAAGAACTGTGGTTATGTTCTGTGTTATATTCACATAACATATATTCACACATGCATCTGTTGACGTTCCTCGTCACGTGTCTGCCCTGCCTTCGTCTGCTCCTCCCTGTCTACACACCTGTTTCCTATTGTGATTACCCTGTGTATTTAACTGTGCCGTGTTGCCTTCCAGCACGGAATCTACTGTTGTCTTGTCCTGTCTTTAGTCCGTGTGTTGTTTAGTGTTTCCTTTGTTATTAAACCCCGTTTGTTTTGCTATCCTGCGTTTGGGTCCGTTTCTATCCCGCGTCATGACAGGTAGATTGTTTTAGCTTGCTTTTAGTTTTTGCCCCTATTCCATTGCAGACTATTATTGTTATTTATGCCAGTTTCAGCACAATAATTACAACCTCACTAATAGCAACCATCTACTTCTTACCTGATCGACAGGCTATGTCCACATCTTTTTCGAAATCAGTCTGCAGAGAGAGAAGAAAAAAAATAATAAATGATGTAAATGATTTAGAATTTTCAGTCAACATTCACAGCATGTCAATTAAATTTATGCATTACTTATATTGTAAAACAGGCCTGTCTTGGTTTTTCATTGATTCACTAAATCATTGGGAAAACAGGTTGCAATGTAAACCTAATTGCAGTGCTTTAGATCTAGTTTGAATAAATAAATAAATAAATAAATAAATAAATAAATATATAAATAAATAAATAACAAATAAACAAACAAACAAATAAATAAATAATAACCTCTTGTTCTGGGTAAGAGCTTTTTATAAACCTAATCTAAAATCCCTCATGCAACATATTAAATGCCGAGTACAATGTTAAATTAAAGACTACAGGATTATTAAAATAGAGTATTATTATTATTATAAGTTTCTGAACTGTGGTTATGGAATTCTTCTCTCCAATATATTGCACTGTTTTCTCTGATTTAGCGAAACACCAGAGGCACCCATTAATATAATGCCACCCTAGCAAACAAACGTAACAAAACCTAAGGTTGTCCAAAGACAGGTGTTCAAAGGCTACACAGATAAGCTGACGGGGTCACTAACATCTTTCTCATGTATCCTTGCTATATATCATCTTTATCTATATCCCCTCCATCCTATTCATCTCCGACTGTGTGCCATTTACACCTCTAGCAGCATCTTAAAATTTGCATATAACACAGTTATTGGACTAATCACAAACAATGATGAGTCAACCTATAGGGAAATTTTCAAAAACTGGTGAGATAGGAACCTGGCATTCAACACCAAAAACACTGACTACAGGGAAACATGTAGAACAGGTCCTTTACTGGGATTTCACTAAAGTTCCTCCCTTGGTTTGTTGGTTTGATCCTCTTCTATAGGCACAGCATTGCTTTACTATTCGAGGAGAGCCAATCTGGACCAGAAGCTGTTAGTAAATTTCTACTGACATACCTCTGACATGAGTCAGGGGAACAGAACTACCATATCATAGAGAAGCACTGCATGAGAAGGCCAGCCAGGATCATTAAACACCTAACACACCCCAGCAAGGTTCTGTTCATTCACCTACAGTCTGTCAGGGAATATAGAGCCATTCAGTTGCAATCTTAAAAACACTTTCTTTTCCAAGGGCCACTGAATGACAACATAACCCACACATGAAACTTCACGTACATTGACCATTTGTGTTTTGGCCTTCAAAATAAAATAAAATAAAATAAAATATCTATACGAGATAAAGAGGTTTGATGTATGTTTTGCAAAGTGTAACAAAAATCTAAAATCTAAAGTATTGATGTGAAATCTATAAATAAAATCCAATCACCAAAAAATAATATGTCAAGAATATCCAACTGTGATCTTGTGCCATATATTTAAGCTGGAGGCCATAATAATAGAAAAACTGCTATATGATAGTTACCATAATTTGTGCATGGCCATTAGGGAAAGAGCCAGTTACATCAGCACTGATAGGGTCTTTACAGTTCCTCAGTCTACATCTAAAGGCATCTTGCACCTAAAAGGATAAAAGTTATTTGATCAATGATATGAAACTCAGTTCGATAAGCAATATCCACAACTGACCCTTGGTCAGTAAAAGTGAGATGATAAAAATGAGGAGCTCAGCAGCCTGTCAACCACAAGCCACAGATAGTATATGAGAGGCTTTAGTATCTGAATCTGGCCTACCTCTCTGCGGAGGATACAGTGCACCATGACTATGACGAAGCCTTGGAGTGAGTCAAAAACGGCAAATAGGATTTGGAAGAGGATGGAACGCTTGTCTGTCATGGCAAGCACAGCTGACATCCAGGTGAGTGCCAGAAGAGGCAACACTACACAGGAGCTCCAAAGAGAGGCCCTAAGAGAGTAAGGCATGGTAAGATGGAGAGAGCAACGGGGCAGAGACCAAGGGCACAGATGATGAAAGGAGGATATTTAAAAAAACATTTCTACTAGGTAGAATACTATTTACTATTTACAGATACACTATATAGCGAAATGTTTTTGAGACCAGAATCTCACACCCCAAACTGTTTTCATATAGCTGAAAGCTAACATCTACAGTATATTCACCACAGAAGGTGGAACAGGTGCTTCAAGACTAGCATTTTGTTTTACCTTTCTGTACCATTATCTCATAATTGCATAAGATGTATTTGTATGCTATAGCATCACTGAATTATAATAGCAAAGAAGGTCTAAATTGAATGGAATGTTCATCAGGCACATATTGGTGTGACAACAAACATTTTTTCATATAGTGTACAGTTAGTGGCACTATGTTACACCAATAATGCAGTATAATTGAACTGAATTTGCAAAATCTTGAGTCAGGTACTTACATGGCATTGCTGGCCGTAGTTGCTGATAAAGCAGTTGTGGAGACAACACCACACTTTGCACATTTTAAAGTTAATCCTGTATGCGGCTCACTCATCTGCCTGTAAATATATCGAAGTGCAACAATAAAGTAAGTTAATATTAGCATGCTCTCTGTTTGTGTTAAAAGTTAGTGTGTTTTCACATCTAGTTCGTTTGAGCCCTCCAAACGCTCTTGGAGCGGTTCAGTGTGTATATGTGAACAAACCATGTGATCTGAGACCCCTTAAAAGGACCCAGAAGCGAACCGTACTCAGACCACCTCCGGAGGTTCGTTTGTGGGTTCGTTTGTGGTTCGATTTGTGTGTGACGTGAAATCAATGAGGTCCCGGTCCGCTTTGCGTTTCGTCTCGCCAAATGTCCCTGGAGGCTTGCCATACCTGCAGCCGTGTTCCGTCACTGTGACTGTTTCTTTTTAGCTGCTATCCTTTTCCTCTTAAGTTTTTCCAGATGCTTTCCTTTACTTATGGTTTGTCTCACACTTTCTTCTTGTCTTCTGCTTAAAAATGTACCACAGCCATGTGATGACAACTTGTAAAGAGGCCATTTTGAATACCCAAAATCCATTGCTGCACAGAATTCTGGGTTCTGAGTTCTTATGAAGTTGAGGTGTGAACACGAAAGGGTCTGAGATCACTTCAATACTAAAGAGGACCAAAAAGAGAACTGGGTTGTCTTTTGAGTCCACTATATTGTGAACACCAAACGGACTGAGGTCACATTCGGCTAGTTCCTTCTCTGGTTCACTTTAAGTGAACTGGGTTTGGTTCTTTTAAAACGAACTATATGTGAAAACACCCTTAAACTGGCAGAAAATCATCATAAACGTTTGCCTGTTTTTTTTTTTTCTGCTACATGGGAGGAAACGTGATTCTCAGTGGGATGGCTACAATTGGTACTTCTTTTCAGGTCATTAAACATTCATTTAACACTTTAAAATTAAAAAAATAAAAGTGTGCATGTTTGGGAGTTAAAATTTAAGATGAAATTTTGTGTCTATGTCTTGTCTATATGTGACAGATAAAGAAAAAGTAGCTCATGTGCATTACTGTAGGCTTAATGACAACCTCACAGGAGAGGGTTTAAATAGGCATCAGTTAATAGTGTGGAGAGCTTTAGAGGAACTGGCTTCACATTACCCTGCTCTGTGTTTAAGCTTCTTGTCCAATATGCCATCTCTGGAAACCAATTTATTGAACACCAGAATACCAATCACCATATTGACCTGCAAACACACAAAACTATACAATAAAGGTCTTTTTAACATAGTTTTTTATACACGTTATTCTCAGTTTCTATTAACAATGTAAGTAGTACACTGATATTATTATAGCAACACAAATAATAAACCTATTAAAATATATCTAGTTTGCATACCCTGAAAGAAATTGTTAAACATTGGCATCAAAATATGACTAAAGCCCTATTCGGACGGGACTAGTTTTCCAAACGACGTTAGAGTTAAAATTGTTTTCAGCCGACGTCTGTCATTTCATGTATGCATTCGGACGGGACTAACATCTCTGTGTTTATTACGGAGGTAGGAGTGTCTGTGTTTTACATGTGGGCGTTGCACAAGACCACATGTCCAGGATGCGTGGATTGCGTATGGTCATATGACCGATCAATAGTAAAGTGGCGACGAAAAAGAAAGTGGTCGGGAGGAAACATTGGGTTTAATTTCTGTTTGGAGCGAACCTACGTTTCAGTTTCAGTTTGAAAATTGTATACACAACCACAAGGTTTGGGTAGGGTAGCAAACACATTTACATCCATTATTGGTGTGCAGAAAGCAGAAACTTGAATACCGGTGCGCTAGGGTTAATACGGTAGTTCACGTTGACCAAAACAGACAAGAAAACGCGTTTTGGAGAAAAAACATTTTCAGCAATCACAGACATTCGCATTCGGACGGGATTAGATTTCTCAGAGGAGCGCCAATTTTGCTGAAAAACAGTAGGTAATTTGCTCTGGAATTTTTACACAGGTCGTGTGAGAAAAAGACAGACAGATTTGGACGGGATTAAAATCACAAAGTACGTCTGTGAAACTGAAATTTCTCTAACGACCCCCTGTAAAACTAGTCCCGTCCGAATAGGGCTTAATACTGCAACATTGGTTTTTCTTATTTAAGGTTAGTCAGATGAAGTCATTAATTATCACAGTTTTTTGACTCCGTTAAACACCCCTGATCAAAAGTTTACATATCCTTGAATGTTTGGCCAAATTATAAACACACAGGTATACACACAAAGGTTTAAATGGCTATTAGACAGACGTTTCCACACATGTGACTTATTATAATTGTAATTAGCGTTTGTGCGTAAACAGTCGCTGAGTATCCCAGCTGACAAATGAGGTGACAAAGACAAAAGAACTGCCAATGGACCTGCATGATAAGATAGTTGAACTTTGAGATAGTTGAACAACTTTGAGAGAAATACAACCTGCTCTGGAAAAAAGTGGTGGTGTTGTTTCAAGGAGCAAAATAAACAGGTACTTGAACACAAATAACCTGCATGGTGGAGTTGTCAGGAAAAAGCCGTTACCGTGCCCATGCCACAAAAAGGTAACGCCTAGCAAGGCCTCACAGCCTCTGGAGCAGTTATTTGGAGCGATGCAACAAAAATTGAACTTTATAATCACAACCAAAAAAACTATGTTTAGAGGGGAGTCAAGGCCTACGGTGATAAGTACACCATCCCCACTGTAAAGCATGGTGGTGGATCTCTTATTTTATAAGGCTGTGTGAGCTCCAGTGGCACAGGGAAGTTAATAAAAAATGATGGCCAGATGAATGCAACATGTTAACAGACAATACTGGCAGACAATGCATTCTACAGCACGAAAGCTGCGCATCGGATGCTCACGGATGTTTCAACATGACAATGATCCAAAGCACGAGGCGAGGCTGACCCTCCATTGGCTACAGCAGAAAAAGGTGAATGTTCTGAACTGGCTATCAGTCTTCTGACCTCAATACCATTGAGACAGTTTGGGTAGATCTCAAATGTGCAGTTTGTGCAAGACAACCAAAAGATTTACAGGAACTAGAGGCATTTTGCTAAGAAGAATGTACAATTATTACAAAAGACTGCATGCCATCATTGATGCTAAAGGGGGCACTACACGATATTAAGAACTGAAAGTACAGTACGCAAACATTTGAACAGGAATTATAATTCGTTTTGTTTGATAATTGTGCCATTCTGTTATGCCTTAAATATTAACTTGAGTGCTATAAGAAATAAAATTAATTAGTTTTGCCTTCTTACTAATGTTTCTTTTAAAAAATGGAAATCTTGCAAATTCTACAAAGGTATTCAAACTTTTGAGCACATCTGTAAAGTTTAGAAGCTCTAGCATTGCTTTAATAATTATTATTATTATATTAATCTGCATACAGTGCATTAAAACATTTTATTTATTTAATTTTATGCTACCATGTAATATGCAAATACTTTTAATGTCCCTTGGAATTTAACAAGTCTCTGAAAGTGTACTGGAGAAAAACGCCATACTTCCTGAAGATATTCCCATAACCGATGTTTTGAAAGAACATTAGGAAGAATCCTTGAGAAGGATCAGATTAAAATAGGCAAATAGTAGCATTAGAAAAATAATTAGCAGGAAGAAGAATAAAGTTTGGGAGGAAAATTTACATTTTGGAGTTGAGACTTAAAAGGAGAATATTACAAAGTTCCCGGAGTATGACACTAGAGTATCTGCAGCACCTTTATGTCACTCTGGTCTTATACACTACCACTAGACAAGTATTCGTGTATCTTTCTCCCTATGTCTCCCTATGTCTCCCTATGTCTGAGCAGAGGGCTGTAGGAGCTAGGACATATACAGTAGTGTTTTGCATGGGAGAATAAGGACTTTTATTCTTGTGCAAAAATGGGCAATCAGTGTAACTGTTAGAGTGCATGTTTACTTAAAGAAGAGGGAATTAGAATCATCTAAGCATGGGGTTCTAAAATCATCAACAGGGGCTTCAGCAATTAATGGAAATGTGTTGAAGCTGGGAAAGCTTAGAAAAAGATTTTGTTGTGCTCAACCTAATATGGTGATCAGTTGTTAATTTGTGTTCAAATATATGTTAAATGATTAACCATGACAACAGTCATTTATAAGAAACAAAAAAAAGGAATGACAAAGTAAACTTACAAGCACCACTGCAGCAGCAGGTCCAACAAATGCATATAGCAGTCCTCCCTCCAGAGAGAGCCAACAACTGCACAAATAAATACTACTCATTAGCAAATTCCCATTATAGTTCACATCAGTTATTAACATGGCCAAGTGGAGTTCAGATCCCAGCGGAGAGTGGTTTGAGTGTGTTTGCATGTGTATGTGCCTGTGGTCTTACTATTGTGGTGTCCCATAGCCTTTGGCTTTTGTGAATCCTATTGAGATGGCAACCACCAAAGCAGGCAAACCTTTAAAATGACAGAAAAACAAGTATAAAATAATTAGTATTCTAGTGGCTGGATTTTTAGTTTAGACATGCTTACAGACTTTGTTTAATTCTCTGTTAGACTTATTTCTTTTGTTTATTTGTTATTCTGTTGCTTTGTTTAAATGTCTGTTAGACTTCTTTCAATTGAAATAGTCTGTGAAATGGCTTAAACCATTTTTACCATGTCCTACATATTTCCCTGGGTACGTGTAATTAGTCCTAAAAAGACATAAAAAAGATTGAACCTTTATTACTGAACCTCTAAGTTATTGAACCTTTAAGTTAAAAAGTTATATCAATATTTAAGTTTAAGCGAGGTTTCTTTATTCAGAGTTGGCTCACACATCTTAATTCAATTTTCATAATGACATATGCAGATTATTAAAAACACTGCATGTGGCATGTTCATTTTGGCTTATATCCAACCGAATTATCAATACACCAGAATGATATCAACTCATGTTTGTGCCTGCATAAAACAGAGCCTTAAATGCGGTGCTGCTTTACTCAAACGATTCTTCAAAAAATTGTAAGCTTCTTATAGTTGTCTACGTGAAGCAGATTGTAAAACTTGAATGTCAGGCTTATTATCATATATATCTTGAGGCAGACTTCAAAAAGTATATGCCATAATACAGCACACAAAGGATTCTTGCAGTTCTTTTCTTTTCCCTCTTCACCTTTTCCCCATTCTTTAATTTATAACAAAGATGGCCTTTTTGTACATACATTACTCTAAATCAATAGACAAGGAGTGCGTTTACAAAACCTTTTAATTGGTCTTATCAATTACGTGACTACTAAATAACCCATATTGGCTACCATGTATGCTTATATTTAAGGTAAAATGATCCAGACTGCAAATATTGGGTACTTGTATATTGTATATTGTGTATTATAAGTTTTTTGCAATCCAACTAAGATTACAGAGAAAGATAAGGCTGGAATAAAGGTAAAAATTGAGGTGAATCTCTATGGACTGATAAGAACATTGCACAAACACTG
Source organism: Tachysurus vachellii (assembly GCF_030014155.1). Taxonomy (NCBI): domain Eukaryota; kingdom Metazoa; phylum Chordata; class Actinopteri; order Siluriformes; family Bagridae; genus Tachysurus; species Tachysurus vachellii. The sequence goes on along the minus strand of NC_083461.1, from coordinate 34,785,789 downwards.
TACAATAGAGTAAATAAGACAGGCAGTAGCTGACATACTGTAGCAAGACTCTGGATAGCACGATACTCACCCCAACCCAGACAGAGAAAGCGTTTTCGGATGAGCCTAGTCCGCACCTTTCCTGTTACAGCCATGTAGGACTGCCAGGCCTCAGTCAGAACCCAGCAAAATGATGCCAGGAAGAAAAAGTGCAGAAAAGCTGTCGTCATCGTGCAGATGCCCTACACATATGACAAGGTGGGGTGGGGGGGGTGGGTGATCGGTCAAAAACGGGGTCTGTTTAGTCATAGAATAAACAAAACCGAATACACTTCAATAGTACACTGCTCTTAAAACCAAGCTCAAAAAGACCCTATTCTATAACAACCATGTGTATATTTGTTGTTGTATATATGTTGTGTCTATTTGTTATTTTTTATTTGTCTTTTATTTAATGACATCTAAGCAATGAGGGTGGAGCTGTACATCATTCAAAGGTCTTGAGCTGTTTGCTAAATTGCTATTGAAAAACTCAATTTGGATGCACAGCAGACCGTCGGTAACCATGTAAATCAGGTTTACGTCAGGCGGAAACCTCGTATGTCCAAATTTTGTCAATTTCATATTTTTTCACATATCAATGCTATTGGTCAGTCCCCACATGGGTCTGTTATTTTTACAAGTTATTAACCAATCTAAAGTCTTGAAAATAGCTTGAGCGCAAATCTCATAACTCCATTGGACACTTCAACTGTCCACCTCTTCCTCACTCCGCGGGAGAGCTTTGCAGCATATTTCTCCTCAAGAAGAGTCGCAACGAATCAACACGTCTTCTGAGGTAAATGTCTTCAAAACACTGGGCTCAAAGAAAAAAAAATCTTGACCCGCTAGTTCTGGTGCTCGTCTGAGGACAGGAATTTAGAATTTAGTTTTGGAGATACGAGGATTCCGCTCAACAGCGTCGATATTTACATGTGGATTAAGTTTGCAGCTGCTTTACTAGTTAACAATTTCAAATTAAGGACAATTTATAAGGACCTTGCATAAATCTCACTAGCAGATTGTTGAGCAAGGGAAATTTGACGCTGAGTGTTTGAACTGAATTTCTCACAACCTATGATTTAGGACTGACTTTTCAACCAAACCACCTAAACTTACCAGACTACAGCTACCAGACCTACTGAACCTGTATAGAACTGCTACCACTAGCTGTTGAACCCTTCCTGAAATTGAGTGCATGTTGCTAGAAAATTGCTGGGGATCATAAGCCTACCATATCTGTATCTATGGCAACAGAGGAAGTGCACTGTCTGGTTAAAGTCCAAAGCAGCTGATGCTGAGAATGTTGGGGTGAGAATTGTTGGACTAGTGACAATAGGTTTTTGAGGCCTGCTTTATAGATATTTCAAATCTTGATTAATACCACAGTTATGTGAAATAAAAAGTATTTTACTAGTAGATCACTAGGGATGATTACATTTTGTGAAAAATTTTATGCTAAGTATATATTAGTAAAGATTCTTCATGAACAACATCTTTGATTTAAAAAAGTTTATAATGGATATTAGATGATATCAACATCACTAGTTATATAAACTTCACTAATATGAAAATGTGAATAGCAGGCTGTTGCACCAATAGCCAGAAAGGCAGAGTATAGTTTGCCATTGGAAAAAGGAACGATCAACAAAATATTGATATTCTCTTGAGTTTGCTAACTTTAAATTTACACATCGTGTATGACAGTATACAAAACCAAATATAATAAAATTTGTTACAGTGAAAAGACCATAACAAATGTGCAGCTTTTTCATTGCAGGTTATATCTAGTTATGTCTAGGTTATAATAGTTATTAAATTGTGAGCTTTTCCACAATTCCTTTATTAGTTATACTCACTTGTTAAAGGAAAACAAAAATGAAAAATGAAAAAATGAAGGTTTCTCACATTTTTTCAAACATCTACCTTCATAGACCTGAATACTGAACTAAAACAAAACTTAAGAAATGCTCAAGAAATGTATTTAATATCATCACGTTCTGTTTCTCAACAAAACCTTAAAAACTTTATTTCATTAACAGATATATAGGTTTTCGCTGACATTTTGCAATCTGCAGGATAACCTGGCTCATGTCTTAGTTCTAGTCTAACAATATTACTTACAAATCTAGGACAAAAAATGCTTCTATTTTCCTGGAATTAGGAATTAGTTTCTACAGTACCATCAATTTAAGCCCAAAACAGGACTACCATTGTGCTACAGTACCGATGTCACATTACCTTCCTGATCGTGACTTAATGTCAGGGGGTAAGGATGTACAGTAAAAAGGATGTCTTAGACCCAACCAACATGATTCACTACACCATATAAATAGCTCTATGTTGATTTTCTTTAAGATTTAAGTTAAGGACAAGACATATACAAATACTGGCCTTACGTTTTGCAGTGGTAAAAAGAAATACAGCAAGGGAGGAAAATAGAGGGAAAAATACATGAACAAGAGAGAGAAAGCTAATAATAAATGTACTGGCAGCCTTAGATACAGCACCATGGAGACAGTGCGGACTGCAGCCTGAGCTCAGCCATAATTCATTCAGCGCACTTCCGGTTAGAGAGACCCGTGGGAGTCATATCTGTGCAATGTTTGCTATTGTCAGCTGCTCTTTCATTGGAGTGCATGATTACCTGAGAGATTAAAAAACGGACTGGCACAGACTGGTTCATCCAGGAATGATGAATCCACTGAGCCCAATGTTGATGCTTTGTGAAAAAGAACTACATACATGGTGGTGTTTTAGTATGGAGACAGACAGAACCAGGCTAGCATCAACTCCCTCACCATCAACAAAACACAAAAGCTGAAAGCTGTCGGTCTCTGCTCTCGACACACTGTCCTGAAGGACTATGGTTCGAGAAGTGCTTGTGTCAGCCTTCTGTTACTACCATTAATCAAATGAGGATCCAAATAAACTCTACCAACAACCAAAACAGAGGTAAACTTGAGGTTGCATTATCTTGTGAAAGATATGAAAACAAACCAGGAAACAGAACAAAAAAACTACCCTTGGACAGCATGAGGTATAAACAAGAGCACTCATATTTGAATAAAGCACAAATAAAACGGCCTATCAAAGATCACACAAAGCATTTAGCCGGTTAGTGAGAAGGAAGATGAATACTTTGTACATTGACAACTGACAAGATAGACTGATAACGTTGTAGTGCTAGGAGGATACACTTTGAGGTAATTATAAGGTAATTATAGTCTGCACCCATATGGCATACATGATGTACTGTTGTCAAAAGGATTTATTCATATTACATTTTAAAGCCTGAACATGTACCTTAGCACAATGCAAAGCATCGTCATGCCTGTTACCAGACTAACTACTGTATACAGAGACCATACTGAGAGTGAGTCACCACCTCCTCTAAGCAAATTCTATACATTCATTCATTCATTCATTCATCTTCTACCGCTTATCCGAGCTACCTCGGGTCACGGGGAGCCTGTGCCTATCTCAGGCGTCATCGGGCATCAAGGCAGGATACACCCTGGACGGAGTGCCAACCCATCACAGGGCACACACACACTCTCATTCACTCACGCAATCACACACTAGGGACAATTTTCCAGAGATGCCAATCAACCTACCATGCATGTCTTTGGACTGGGGGAGGAAACCGGAGTACCCGGAGGAAACCCCCGAGGCACGGGGAGAACATGCAAACTCCACTCCACCGTGCCCCCTCAAATTCTATACAGTATTCTTCAATTTATCTGTTCTCTCTTTAATCATTTCAGCTTTGCCAAAAGGCTTTGTAACACCAGAATTCTTGTCATAAATACATTATCTGAGTAACATTTCAGAAATGCACGTGTGACAGAGCAAAAAGTATATTTCCCTAACAAAAGCCAGTGATATAAAATGTTTAGTACAACGAGCATTACTATGAGCCATGAAACAGTTAATATTTTGTACTTTAAACAAATTTTTAATTTATTTAATGAAACAATTTTGCCCTTCAGACACTGACTGTACCGCATATCTTGCCTTCTTGTTAATGTGTATTAATTATAATTGACATGTAATTAAACATTACATATTTTGTATATTATAAAATCCTTGCATAGTATTTTACCAGATAAGTTTTCCAGATGTTCTCATGCCAACTGCCATGACCCGGTGTTTATTATGAATATAAATAAAATGTCACATTTCTTATACATTCTCTTACTGTGCTTCGTTCTAAAAACAAAGAAATAAAGAAAAAAAAATAAGGAAAAAAGTAAATGATTGAGAGACCAGGAGTGTCTATAGGGATCAGCAACCTATCTACTACAACTACAACCTCTAATTACTGTGTTTTCATGAAAGCTTTCCTGACTTCTAAAATAATTTTGGTGCATACATGGTTTACAGAATACACAGATGCACAGAGAGAAACATTTTAATCTACAACACCATCAACAGTCTCCGGTGGAGGGCAGTCAGCAGCATGTTATAACATAGGGAAATTTTCAATTTCTATCGGAATCACTGGTCATCTTCCAGCAGTAATTAAATTTGATAATCAGCATGTATGTAACTTGATAAAGTTCATTCATTCATTCATTCATTCATTCATCTTCTACCGCTTATCCGAACTACCTCGGGTCACGGGGAGCCTGTGCCTATCTCAGGCGTCATTGGGCATCAAGGCAGGATACACCCTGGACGGAGTGCCAACCCATCACAGGGCACACACACACACACACACACACACACACACACTCATTCACACACTAGGGACAATTTTCCAGAGATGCCAATCAACCTACCATGCATGTCTTTGGACCGGGGGAGGAAACCGGAGTACCCGGAGGAAACCCCCGAGGCACGGGGAGAACATGCAAACTCCACACACACAAGGCGGAGGCGGGAATCGAACCCTGACCCTGGAGGTGTGAGGCAAACGTGCTAACCACTAAGCCACCGTGCCCCCCCTGATAAAGTTGCTAATGTTTAAATTTAAATAAAAAAAAATAATCATATGCATAGAATATCAAGTACATTACACTAAAATGCTAAAATATACAAAGGTACTGTATACAGTACACATATATTGTATCCAAACCTTTTTCAAAGGGGTATTTTTGACTGTAGCCATGACTAAACACCATTCTGTCAATGCATTTGCAGGTGTAGTTGGTCTCCAACTGTCATGTGAAAGGAAAAACAAACAACAAGTCATTGGTCTACAGACCACCATACATTCTGATGGGGAACCCGTGGGCTTTTTGACCCACAAATCGTGCCAATCGCAAAAGGAACAACTTGCCTACTCAGTCTTGCCTACTCTGTCTAGTACAACTCTGACAAAGATCTAGCTTTCTAAGCTGTTTTATCTACAAGTTTGTTGGCTCTGAATGATTTTATGGACGGCAAACTTACACTGACATTAGAGCAATAATTGCAACATTAGAGGTTTACTAATCAGGAAAAAAAGGTCTTTAAAGTTTGTGATAAGACAAAAGTACACAGAACGAGGCTAAGTCAATTGTTTTTGGTAGACAATGAAGACACTTAGGCTTAAGTTTGGTAGATGAATATGCAATGATAGATCAGAATTTCAGCTTGCATTTCCTGACATGTACATCTAGATGCCTTAGACAACTTCAAACATGGCAACTTTTTTTTGCAATTTTTATCTAAGCAAAAAACAAGAAACTGATAACACTTAATATTTGGTTGCAATAACTGCATCAAGCTGATTTCACCAAATGGCTGGCTTTGGTAAACTGGTACATGTAATGCTTCTGTAGAATTCTACATTCATTCTTTTGCTACTATCATGAGTTACAATATCAATAAAGATTACTGAGCCTGATCCAAAGGCAGTGTGTTGTGGTCATTGCTGCATGATGAAGTTTGTCCAAGATTAGATGCATTTCACTGTAAATTGGCAATGCTTTTGTAGTACGGCATATAGTACGATACAGCAAACGAGAAATTTCCCCATTGTGGGACGAATAAAGGTATATCTTAACTTATCTTCATTCTGCTGCTACCATCATGAGTTATATCACCAATATAGACTAGTGAGCCTGTTTCAGAAGCAGTCATGCAATCCTACGCCATGTATATTTTGGATAATAAGCATTACCATGATTGAATGTTTGTTTTTTGACCACAAATTCCAACCCTGTTTTACTAATGTCTTTCTCCTAGATCTTAATGCTGATGCCACTTTAGTCACTTTGGATTATGCATCACTTTGGTATGGTTAATCCTCTTTACAGAAGTGTTGTGGCTCACGTCTGTATTTCTTTGCAAATTTCGCGTACCAATTATAAATGCTGATGAGCGTTTTGCATCTTGTGATATGGCCTTCATACTTTCAGACCTGCCCTGTGGAGATTGTTAGTGATGTCACTGAAAGTTGTTTTGTAATTTTTCTTTACAGCTCACAATATTTCTTATATTAAATGTTGTTGTTTTCCTTGAAAAACCTTTTTGATGACTAACTGTTAGTGCACCAGTGACTTTCTTTTTTCAGGACATTCCAAATTGTTTTACTGTCTATGTGCAGTGCTTGTCCAGTGGCTTTGTGCAATCTTTTCAGCTTTAAAATTGCTTGCTTTTCTCTTGGTTTGCTCTCTGGTCTTGATTATGGTTTATCATTTTTAAACAACAAATGCAGTCTTCACGGGTAAAAAAATAGGGGTCATACCAAAAATAGATTTTCACTGCCTATGCAACAAGAAACACGTCAGTCGTATGTTCCAATATTTATGATTATTTAAAGAAATGGGTGGGTTCAAACAAAGGATTCTAGGTTTTAAGATTTTACCACATTTTGTTATAAATATCAGAAAATTAAAACTGAAATTCTGTTATTTGATCCATGTTAATCTTTTGATCACAACCGAAAATGTATTCAGTGTAAAAAGGTAACTCCATTCTTTCAACAGGCATAAATCTGTTTAAAAGACTGCTGAACAATGACTAAAGTCGCATCAGCATTAAGATCTAGGAGAAAGACATCAGTAAAACAGGGTTGGAATTTGTGGTCAAAAACAAACATTCAATCATGCTAATGCTTATGCATTAATTTAAATTCAATTCAATATATCTGTACAACACTTTTAACAATTCACATCATCTGAAAGCAACTTCACATTAGCATAGAATACAATTTAAAGTTTACATTTAAGTTACTATATGATAAAAACAACAACAACAGTGATAATAATAATAATAATAATAATAATAATAATAACAATAATAATAACAATAATAATAATTATTGTTATTATTATTGTTATTATTATTAGCATTAGCATTAGCATTAGCATTAGTGTGTTATGTAATGAGAAACTGAAGAAAAACTGTATTTCTAAAAATGCCAATACAGTAAGTGTCAGCATGATCCATCCAAGCCCAACTAGACTAAGGGATATTATACTTGGGCTGCACTGCATAAACACCAAGTAAGGAGCTGAGCTCAGATGAGTCCCCCTTGAAAATCACGTTGTCAACAAATAGGTGGGTACATGTGTGGCCTACACTAAGAGATTGATAAAGGCCTGAATGCTTAATGATACAGTGAGGGGAGGTCCTCTGGCTCTGAAATGCTGAGTAGAGGCATTTTGCCAGAATTGTTTGGGTCCACTTGATACCTTACATGGAAAGGTCACTGCAAATTAATACAAAGTTATTCTACATCCATCCACTGTGCGTGAGAGGTCATTAATTGGTTTGATGAGTATGACAATTATGTAAATCATATGCTACTCTGGCCACGTGCATTTATTTAGGTTTCTCGTCACGTGTCTGCCCCGCCTTCGTCTGCTCCTCCCTGTCGTCACACCTGATCCCTATTGTGTTATCATTGTCTTTTGTATTTAACTGTGCCGCGTTGTCTTGTGCAGCGCGGCATCTACTGTGGTTTTGTCCTGTTTCTAGTCTGTGTCATGTTTCGTGTTTTCTGTTATTAAACCCTGTTTGTTTTAGCTATCCTGCGTTTGGGTCCGCTCTGTTCCGTGTCATTACAGCTATGGCCGTTGCAGACACCAGATCTTGAAATACTTATGGGATTTTATCAAAACACAAACTGAGTGAATTTCTTTTGGAACAATGGTGGTCTATCACCACTGAATCTGTGCCAAAGTGCACTAAAGCTGTTTTTATGGTGGCCCAAAACTTTACCAAGACAGTGTATTTTGTTTTTTTTTTCAACTGCCTACAGTATATACTAACATTTATTACTGGCCATCAAAAACATTGGCCATCCCTGGCATCCCTGTCCCTGGTTATAGGTTTTGTCATTTGTTACCAAGCTAACATGACCAGCGAAGGAAAACACTATATTACATTATAACATAAACTACTTTTAGTGAGTACTTCAATATTACACTACACAGTTTTACTCAATAATATGCAACATTTAAACTATACCTTAGAACTAATTTGGAAGGTCTATACTTTTAAAATTTCATACCTTTTTTTCATGTACTTCTACTCAAGTAAATGTAAGAGAAATGCAGCCTTACTTTTACATTTTCACCTTCAAAGTTTTTTTCTCTTGCCCAACTGCTTGTAGTTGTATTTTTTTAAATAATTCCAATTAATTTCACATCAAAATCAAATGAAATTGCACACAGCTGTGGTAATGCCCCTTTTCTCTCTCTCTATTTTTTTTTACCACATTGCAGGGAATACTGCTGAGGTAGCAGTCATTAATGTTTTATTTTCCCTTCAGACCACCAGAGGTAACCCCCTTGCTTCCTACTGGCATTCACTAGTAAACTAAAACCTTTTCTTGGATATTAATTGTTAATTATACAATAGTTCTGTTCCGCACCGGGAATTTTCATTTTGTACTTCCAGACAGCTTTATAGAAAATTTGAGTACTTGAGTGTTATTAGCTGTGTTCTCTGCTATCATCAACAAATGTTTTTCCCCACCTTTTAACAACATTACTCATAATCAGCTAGCCAACAGTACAACTAACAGTATAACTTTGGCCTAAAATAAAGGGCTCCAGAATTACAATTTCTGTCTCTAAAATTTGAAATTCTTTGGTGCTTTAGTTAACATTAGTTATTCAAATGCATAACATTAGTTATGCATTCAAAGGCACAGTGAATGAAGATTGTAAGGGTATTTCTGTAAGGGTTAATGTTTAACTAATTACATTTTTATGTCTACCTTTGTATACACTGCAACATTTTGTGTTAATACACAAAGGCAAAACGATATGGAACATAATCTTGGTAGCAATACATAAAAGTGTTTACTTTTTGTCACAGTCTTGGTTGTGTTGTAGATTTTGCTAATGCATTGTAGACAAAGCTTTATACAGTATACTGCACTTAAGATGACAGGACAGAGTTTGTTCAGAGCAGAAACAAAAATCTGTCTTTCTTAATTCAAAACGATCCACATTCTTGACCTGAGCGAATAAAGCCTGAGAAATACAAATCATCTAGCTTGTGAAAAAGAGCAAGACATCAAGACAAAATGCTGAAAGTAGAGAATTTTTTTTTTTTACCGCATTATGGGTTTGTGTCTGTCCCACCAAAATCAGGATATTGGAGCAGATGATTGAAAGGCAAAAGTTGATCAGTATGATGGACCTTTCAGACCTAATGTACCTAATACAAAACATGTAATGTAATTAAATAATTCACGAATTTCTCAAATTAGCAATAACAATAATATGTGACAAATCCTTGCATTTAAATTTTAAACAATACAGCATTTAAACAAAATTTACCTCCATAATACAGCATACACTACAGCCAGGGTGATCAAAGCTATGCAAGATAGGCCACAGCCCACAATCAGTGTCACAGATGGGACGCCTGAGTACTCCATAGCCTGTAAAAGAGAAAAAAAAAACAGTTCAGGATTTGGAAATTCGTTAATGAAAAAAAAACAAAAAACTATAGACTATCATGGTATTGTGATATATCTTGAGACATCTAAGACATCAATATTGGGTCCTTGAGCAAGGCCCTTAACCTCACCTGCTCCAGGGGCACTGTACTATGACTGACCCTGCGCTCTGACTCCAGGCTCATAATAACCTGGGATATGCGAAAACTAAAAGCATTTCACTGCATTTCTGTATATGTGACAAATAAAATTTGAATTTGGATTCGTAGCAGCACTGCTCAGCACCAAACATTAGAACATAAACCTTCACCACTTTATGACCCGCTCCCTTTAATTTATGATTTATTCTAAGAAATCCACTGACAGCACTCTCTCTTTTCCTCTCCAAATACTTAAAAGCTAGTTGTGGTAATATGTCAGCAGAACACTGCAATGATGGGAATCTCAATCTCTGGTACTGTTTGCATACATAGACCATTTGTTCTACATGTGGTCACATTTTGCTCTGTTTGAAACGCCCTACCTGTAATAACCATTGCAGCGTTGTTCTTGGGTAATAGAGCGTTATATAAAAGGTGTTCTGCTGTTTTATGATACTTAAAACAAACCATATTCAATTTCGTGGGCAAGCGAGGGTAAGAATCAGGCGCCCACGCGCGCTACCTCAATCGCGCGCACACACTCACGCACACACGGACTCCTGTACGCACGTAGGCAGATCGCGATGAGAATTGACACCGATCGTGTTGATTAACATTTTTACAATCCTAAACATCGTTCTTGTGCGGTTGAAGTACAATACACCCACATTCGTATCTAAATTTGTTTGGATGGAAACGAAAATCGGAGAATATACTTACTATTTCTATAGGTTGTTGAGCCAAAATGGCGAAGGTAGATACGCGATCACATAAGCATTTTGTATGGGATGCATCTGTAAGCACCGTTTTACATCCTTTGGAGGACCAGCTTCCCCATGAATTGTTCCTATGAGAAGAGGAGAGAAGAGATTAATTCTGAATCGTGGCTCGAGACCAACGAGCTTCCTAGCAATCAGTCTGTCTCACATAAACACAAAATAACACTGTAACTAATTCAATTTATACATGTCTGAAATGGCAGAGAGGGAAATGAGAGAGAGGGAAATGAGAGAGAAGGAAATGGGAGAGAAGGAAAACGCAAATCAGTAGTCGTTTGAGCTGAATGAACTGAGCTGGACAGCGACATAAAGAGCAATGCGAAGGGAGAACGCGGAGCTGTCCAGTCGGTGCTGAACCTTAATGATTAAATTCCTCTATGCGGCTTCATCACGATTAAACCTGGCCTTAAGACGCTAAAATACATCCGTGTATACAGAACAAAACCGAATCATTACCGAGCTTTCTTCAAACGAAACCGGGGAGCAGGTCCGCAGCTTTTTCTTTACGAATTGTCCGATCTTTTCCTTCCAATCTGACCTTGTGTTGTTGTTGTTGTTGGTTTTTTTTAAAATTATTATTATTAATTTATTTTTTTCCTTTTGGAATGATCTCTCTTTCTCTTTGCTATTTTAATTAGCAGCTTTTGGATTCTTCCTGAAGGAGAATTTCACCGTGGAAACAGCGGAACGGCATCAGGCGGATCTTGGGCTCTGTCGCTGCTACAGGCGTTGAAGGGGAGGGCGAGTCGCGCGCAACACTGCCTTCGGATAAACTCTTATTTAATCAAATAAAAGCGTCCCCGAACCGTGATCTTAAATTCAATATATATTCACGATATTGTAGATCTTTTCAGTGAACTGTACATTTTTTCCAGACTCGAAAACAGAATAATTTACAATGAACCACCCTGTAGAAACGACTGGATGGTAGAATCCTGTTTTCTTCTCTCTGCCAAGCAGAAAGAAAGAAAACACCATTTCTCATTATCCCCTCATCTCGCCCATAGAAGATATATCATTACAATGCATTCACATTATTTGTAATGTAAAAATCCAACATTGCTCATAACTTTAATAAATGACAGTCTGTTCAAGCAAACAGTTGGATTTCAAAACATTTTACACCTTATGCAGTGGTTGAGCTCTGTATGGAGTTTATATAGGAAAGCTCTCATCCCATGTAATTCGTTTAATCCCACACATTAGGTACGATTTACTGAAAATGAATCCTACAAAACACTTAGTCAATACCTACAGTGGTCACGAGCACAGGAAGTAAAAATTAGGATTGTTTTTTATTGAGATACACTGATCTCAACTCTACACTATACAACAAACTGCAGCATGTATAAAATCTGGGGATTTCATGCTAATTGTAATGGTTGCAGATTCAGTACAACCTGCCCATTAGCAACCTGGTGCTGTGCAGAATTCCTGGTCACAGAACAAAACCTACATTTTTGATCAATGTTTAATTACACAGTCTTATTTCAAATATTACGAGATCACGAGGGCCAGCCGGCTTTATTAATAATTAAACTGAATTCATTAAAGCTACTCATCATCCACATAACTACATATCAGAGCTGTACAGACCTGTTCAATCCTGATGGAATCTGGCTCAGATATGTAAAAGAGCAATATTTGGAAAAATGATTGAAATAATAAAAAAAAAAAACCCAATCAAACAAACAATAAACAATAAACAAAGTGTTCTCCATTTTATCAACATTTCTGTCAATTCACCGGTAAAGTAAATTATGCTGGTCAAGTATTTTTTTGTTAGACCCTTTCTTGAATTGGATAGAGTGATTGATTTAATGTATATACAGTATAGGAGAAATTATACCGGTCCCAATTGAAGAAATATATCTACATTGGGGACCTGCATTGAGTTTCAGCCAAAGTATTGTATTATTATAATCCTTAACTAGATTTGTAAAGTTTGTCACAACAAACTTTGATGTTGGCTTTGACAAAGCAAGTACTCGCAAAGGCCAGTGATTATTGGAGGCGAGTGGACATAAGGATCAGTGTTACGTTTGGAGGCAAGTTGAAAGTTTGTTCAGAGTATCACCCTAAAGGAGCTGGCCGAGTTTGGTGTAGATAGTTCGAAAGCTTGCCGAGTTATAAACCTCCAAAGTTTATAATGGGAGACTATGGGAAAAAAGGCCAATTTGAGACCCGGTACCAGAAGTACCGGTACTCGGATCGCTTAGAAAAGTAATAGCAACAAACTTCAGACCAGCGTCTACGACATATCCGAATCTGGTCCATGTGGCTCGAAAGCCCTAGGAGGAGTTACTCTTGATAAATTTTTGTCTAAGCTTAAATAGGAAAACAGAATGTTGGCTTCTACAAAGCCAACATAATAAGAGAATAGAATATGTAATACGGATTAAATACGCATAGCAATTACAAACTTCCACAAAGTAACTGCAGAAACCACTTTCCTTTTCCGAAAAAAATAAAAATAAAAATCCAGAAACTTATATAAAGTAATTTAGTATTTACCTTCATGTATATATAGGTCATTCAACAGGATCCCACAAAACATATACTTGAAACCTACACAAATACCTGGGCTAAAGACATCCAATTTTTTTTTTCACAACTCCATCTTTCATGTTATCATATATTTCCTGTGTTAAGTCAATTGTGATATATACTGTATACATTTTTCCCATAAAAGTTCATTTCAAAAAATAGCAAAGAGACTAATATATTTCAGCTTTATTTAATATATATTATTATATTTTTACTGGGTTACATATATCCGTATTTGGTGCTTTTTTCTTTTAATTGCTTAAATGTAGCCGTCCACAGGCTTTTGTGTTGACAGAATTTTGCCCATTTCTCCAGACAATAACAACTGTTGTTACCCAGGCAGTTTTCTATTTTGTTATAACTTTGGATGTATGCAATGGATCATTGTTCTGCTGAAAGACCCAGTTGTGTCCAAGATTCTGTCTGATGTCTTGATATGTTTCATATCTGCTGATATTTCTCATCATGGCATCTATTTTCTGAAGTGCAGGAACCCCTTTTGCTTGATGTTGCCACCTCTGTGTATCTGATGGTGTTCTTCATCTAAAAAGCCTGACTTTTTTCTCCATACTGATTAATATTGTTGATCATTAATGGTCAAACAATTAAGAAATAACAAAGAACACATCTTTAAAAGACTGCTAATCACATTTCTTATGTTGGTCATAGAGTATACACGTTCATGCTCTTTATGGTGGGTGTAGATACTTGGCAACTGTTGTCTACATGTCCTCTAACAATTTATTTTTTTGTTATCTTGGTGTTCAGGTGACATTTTCAAATCAATGTTATTTAATCTTTAGGATTTAATTTGTGTCTCTTTCTTGAATAATGCAGTGTGAGCCCAATATCTTGATTTAAATACAATTGCTTGTGCTGATGCTTCTTGTACTGTCAGTTGTTTGGAAATTGATTTTGGCATTTGATATTGTTTGGAATTGTTTTTCTGAGGTCTTGGTTGAATTGCTTGGGGTTTCTCATGGCATCAATGACAAAAAGCCCTCAAATACAGTAGAGATGCTAAGAGACGTCAAAAGAAATGTATGATAACATGATATATGATATATGGTAACATGTAAATCTTTCGCATTATAAGGTTGCAGGAATTTAAAATCAATTTTGACTTGCTTTTGAATTTTTGTTTTGCAATGGCTTATTAATTCCCTGGATTTTAATTAAATAAAAAAACTTTGGGAATTTATTTACTAAATTTAAGGATTATACCTTATAACAAGGATTACACCTTATAAAGCTGAATATCATAATTGAAAGATCAAGATCAGCTTAATTTTCCATGCTATTCTTAAATTTCTACCCAAGTTAAAGCACAAGCAGCCAGCCTTATACCGGACAGGGACAGCCTGTTTATCAGTGGACATCTTGGTGCCTGTGTTGCACAGTTGGGGGTGTTGAACATACATGCCAAAATGACAGTGTATCTTCAGCCTGATTGCACTGAGAAAAGAAGTAATAGGGGACTGCCCAACAGCAGATGGAACTCCAGGAGGTCAATACACCTACAATTAAGCCAGTAGGCCTTTGCACACCAGTCAAATCATTGTGTCCCATATACCCACAATCCATCACATATAAAACTAAAAAATCCTAAAAGAACAACAATTGTACTGTAAAATGAGTTCCCAAGAGCCTTCATGATTAGTGCATAACCAAAGTAGTCCAAAGCGCTAAAGAGCAGAACATGAACATCAGGAGGTCACTCATTTATCACAATGGCATAATCCAGTGTATAATCCATTTTGAAGGTATTCTTGTTATTTATGGGTTATAGAATCAACGCAGTAATTAACACTAACTGTCTCTGGTCCAAATGAAATGAGTTAAGGTATTACCAAGTATCGCAAAGCTATTAGTAAATTTACATAAAATTTCTTACTATCCAAGTGCTTGTGAGAATTGTAATGAGGCTTCAGTCATTACAATAAATTACACTGGAACTGTTTTTCCTCGACCCTTTTTCTCATCCTCACTTATCTATGAAGCTGCCTCTTTTTTGCCTTCTTTGGCTAGCTTAGTAAAATAGTTGTAGAATTCTGTTTTCTGAAAGTCCTTTTCAAATAGCTCGTCGTTTCATATTTCAAAAGAAATACAGCACCCAACTTCATCCATTTTGCTAGCTACTGATTTTTTACCAAATGAAAAAGCACTTCTTGTGTTCCTCTTGCAGAAGAATTTTTCTCTTGCGGTTTTTGCCACAGTAGATGGCAAGCCAATGTGGGTTCTCAGTATCAACATCAGAGTAGAGTAAGTGGACGTTAGGGAGTGTTTATTACAAGACCGACAGGAGGTCCACGTAACATAATCAACAATATCTAAAAATAGACATCGGAACAACAGCAGGAGCGCAAATTCTGAGGGTAATCTTAGTTAATAACAAATAAACAAAACATTTAACAAGTGTGATTCCAATATTGCATTCTATTGAAGTTGTCCTTTAAAAAAAAATTTTTTTTAATGATTTCTCATTTTCTTTAATTAATATCAATAGGACCTCATTAAGTATTAAACTTCACACAGAATGGCAGACTGTGTATACAGGGTACTGTATGCTCAGCTCTCGATAGTCACAAGAGCAGAAAGAACATAAGAGAAGACATTCAGTGCAATCTATTTTAATTTTTCCAAATGCTGAAATGTTGTCACTGGAAAAAAAACTGGAGATGATTTTCTCCAGATGCAATTAGTCTGTTAGTATATAAAAAGAGGTGATTTCTAATATTTGTCAAAGGTGAAATACACACAGTCATAGGTACTGTATATACTGTAGCAAATAAGTGACTGTTCTGCTTCTTTAATTATTGAGCTCTAAATTTTATTAAAAATGTAAAAGTCGGGAAAAGACAAGCAGAAATAATAATTGTGCAGATTCAGATTAGGAAATCTGATCATAAGGTTTATATGTCAGTATTTGTACACTATGTTCACTACAGTATGCTCTTCATTTTGTTTAGGAGATTTAAGTCAACTTTATAAATTTTAGTATTTGGACGCCATAAAGACATTCTCCCGAACACTTTGTCACTTTTGTTGTAAAACACCTAGTCACTTTCATTTCATACAGTAAAATAATACACTCAGAACTTTTATATATTTTTTTTTTTTCATGATTTGATTTCACCAAACGGTTTCAATGATCTCTGATCATGATTATTCAAGATCGTGCAAGCACTCGGCTCCAACACCTGAATTCAACTTTTTTTTACCGTAGTTCTTTAAGATTTAAGATGGAATGGATGCTGGTGGTTACAGAATCATTCTGTACCTTGTCTTTACAGAATTTAAGGCTGCATCCTAAACTGCATAATGTACACTCAGTAGTGTAAAGAAGAAAATAAATGAATTAACTAAAAAAACACAAATTGTACATGAAATGCAGATTTTGTGGATGCACCAATGACACAATACTGCTTATGGAGAAAGATATAAATATAACCAGACCTCTCACTGTAGCAGCTCATTTTCTCTAGGTCAGCTTTATGAATACATTCCAGAAATTATTCAAGAGAGCACCAAATGAAGTGTTCCAAATTCAATGAAAATTCAATTTGGCAAATGCGCTTACTCTATATTCTTATCTATATAGAATGTGCTTGGTTTTCCTTACTCTTTTGCTACAAAAGCAATTACTGTGTTTCTGAAAGTTGAGGCAAATATAGAATCGGTATAAAAAAAGAACTGTAATAGATATTAATAGAGACAACACCAATGTAAGAAACGATCTACAGTAAATATAAATTAAGTTTAAATACTGATAGAAGTAATCTGTTTAAAAAACCTGAAGCCCGTTTTCTTCTTTGCTTATCCATGGGATTAAAATAAACATTATTTTATTAGGAAGCTGTTTTCTTCAGCACACATGCACTGATTCATAGTATTTTTTTTTATTTTTTTAAAGAAAGCATTTCTATATCATGAACAATTTTACAAGACAGACTGTTGTTGAAGAGTGAGTTAATGGCAATCGTGGAACCTCTCCAAATGTTGCTAATACTTTTAGTTAACTTTTTTAGTTAACAAAATTGACAAAATACACTAAAAAATACATTAATCTTGTTTATAAAATAGCCTACTACAGATTATGCATTTTATTGCATATTAAACTGGAGTTAAATATGTATTCTGTTACACTAGGAGAATATTTGGCTCAAGTGATTCTCACTGTCTTAGAATCCATTGTTTTTATTGTGTTTATCTCCCGGTGAGTGTCCCAATTATCCTTAAAAACCCATAGTACCATCTAGTAATATTAATTGATACTAATTAAGTAAAAAAATAATTAACTGAGATTAAGGCAAAAGCAATTTTAAGTGTGAACATAATTCATAATCCTTTAAAAAAAATGGAAATACTTACATGACAGTGTTATCCCAGAGAACACAAAATGGATTCATTGTTCCCTGAAAGAAAAATGTTTTTTTGTTTTTTTTTTAATCAGACCATTAAGACACTGTGTATACTGTGTATATACAGTATATATAAATGAGGACATGAATGAGATAAAATGCATTTAGAGTTGAAGTTTTTCTGACACATATCTCATTGTACCTGAAGCCATTTTACTGTATACCAGATGAACAAAAATTAAATAAATAAAAATACTGGACCTAATGTATGAACACTGATGTCACCGAGCTTGTGTCCAGATACTTTCTGGTAAGAAGAAACTAGGAGTTCCAATTTTTTACTTTCACTATATATGTACAGGTACTGTATATGCACATAGTGATGCAATAGTAGAGAATGTGTATTGTTGACAAAAGAATTGGAGAATAATATAAAGAGAACTTGTTTTTTTTACACAGAGCAGATTTTATAGCACTGCTTTCTAAACTAAAAAGGTTAATTGTGTGTTCATATTAATTTGGGAATCGTCTCATTTATAAAAAAGGAGACAATTCGCATGAACTTGATATACAAATGGATTTTTCCATGAGTAAATCACTGGACATTTGGCTTCATGTCTCATAAACTCAGTGAAAACCAATGGCATATTTTTATAATTTGGCAAAGCAGGACACCATTTGTAACTTAAGTTGAGTCTCTAGACTTTCTCTGGTCTTTTTTAGACGTGTGAGAATTTGAGAATTTGAGAATGCATCATTAAATGCAACCTTTGTTCAATTCTCATGGCAAACTTTCAATCAATCTAGTACAAACAAATAAATTCACATTTAACTCCTTAGCATTTGAATAACCATCATGTTAAGATCTGGGATTATAAAGAATTTGTTTAATTAGCTTATAGTGTGAATGATTAGGTAATTGCAGTCAATTGAATCTGCTTACATTGGCCAAGTGAGCAAGTTCTATCTCCATTTGAGCTTCTTTGACTCTGGGCTCTGGTCTCATTGTCACAGCAATGACTTTGGAGTTCACAGCAGTGTTGTTCCTGTGAAAAGGACATAGTCTTATCAAGTAAGATCATTTAACAAGGTACACCATTCTGTATCAATCCATCTCAACAAGTAAATAATGATGAAGGTTATGGCATTTCATACAAATCGTAAACCTATACAGTATATGTCAATTATGTCACCTTGAGGTTAGAGGTTAAAAAAAAAACATCTGCAATTTTTCCAGCCCATGACAAGGATTTGTTGCACATCCAGCTTGCCTCAGAAAATATTGCACAACCTGTATTAGGATGGTTTCTCACTGTTACTAGGTAAAGTCACCCAATATATATTTAGTCATAGGAAAGTCCAAAGTCTATCAAACCTAGTGGACATATTAATTACAAATTTAAACCGATTTTTTCTCTCAATTTGCAATTGTATTGTAACAATCATAGTAGTACTGTAGTAATGCCAATGTTTTCTATTTGTCTTTGGCATTGAGTATCTGTGTTGGTGTTGGCATTAATGTAAACTCTGCTAAATTGTTTTCAAGGACCATTTGATCAATGTAATGATTTGATTAATGTAAACTCTGCTAAATTGTTTTCAAGGACCATTTGATCAATGTAATGATTTGATTAATGTAAACTCTGCTAAATTGTTTTCAAGGACCAATCTGATCCATTTAAATGATCTGTATGTGACATCTAAAAACAGCTGGGGTTTTAACAAAATTGATCCCAGAGTATAATAATAATAGCACAATGTTCAATATACATTTTGTTGATAAGTTCCATTAATAATACTCAATGGGAGGTATCCATTTAAAATAATGACTGCATGTTTTCTCCATTTTCCACTTAGAAACAGAAAAGGAATACAAACACTTGGGGAGTTCTGTATATTACTGTAATAGGTCTAAGCAGATACTAGTATATGGAAAAAGACCAAGTATACTAGTATAATGTCGCTGTCGGACGGAAACCTCGTATGTCCAAATTTGGTCAATTTCATATTTTTTCACATATCGATGCTATTGGTCAGTCCCCACGTGGGTCTGTTATTTTTACAAGTTATTAACCAATCTAAAGTCTTGAAAATAGCTTGAGCGCAAATCTCATAACTCCATTGGACACTTCAACTGTCCACCTCTTCCTCACTCCGTGGGAGAGCTTCGCGGCATATTTCTCCTCAAGAAGAGTTGCAACGAATCAACACGTCTTCTGAGGTAAATGTCTTCACAACACTGGGCTCAAAGAAAAAAAAAATCTTGACCCCCGCTAGTTCTGGTGCTCGTCTGAGGACAGGAATTTAGCGCAAGACAATCCACTGCAACACGGACTAAACCCTGTGCATTGCAGATAAGGTACGGCGTTTTTTTAATTTCCTGAAAAATAACGGTTTTGGAGATATGAGGATTCCGCCCGACAGCGACGATATGGAAAAAGATCAAGTATACTAGTATAAGAAAAGTACATGTATGGAGAAACTATCTATTTTTGCAAATTTTGCATATATATATATATATATATATATATACATATATATATATATATATATATATCTATAAATGTCAATATATGAATATATAAATTTATATATATATATATATATATAAATTTAATAATAAATCAATTTGGTTCTTTTAATTGTGATGATTTTGGATCACATTTAACAAAAAATTTGAATACTTCATAAGACCAATAAAACATTTTTAGTGAATTGTTGGCCTTCTGGGAAGTATATTCATTTACTATATATGTACTCAATACTTGATAAGGGCTCCTTTTGCTTTAATTACTGCCTCAAATTGGCATGGCATGAAAGTGATCAGTCTGTGGCACTGCTGAGGAGGTATGGAAGCCCAGATTTATTTGACATTGGCCTTCAGCTCATCTGTCTTTTCTCTTGTTTCTCATTATCCTCTTGACAGTAGGTCTGGTGAGTTTGCTGTCCAGTCAAAGCTCACCAACACCATGGTCATTTAACCAACTTTTGGTGCTTTTGGTGATGTGGGCAGGTACCAAATCCTGCTGGAAAATAAAATCAGCATCTTTAAAAAGCTGGTCAGCAGAAGGAAGCATGAAGTGCGCTAATATTTCTTGGTAAATGGGTGTAGTGACTTTGTTTTTCAAAAAACATATTGGACCAACACCAGCAGATGACATTGCACCCCAAATCATCACAGACTGTGGAAACTTAACACTAGACTTCAAGCAACTTGGGCTGTGAGCTTCTCCACCCTTCCTCCAGACTCTAGGATTGTGGTTTCCAAATGAAATACAAAACTTGCTCTCATCTGAAAAGAGGACCGCTGGGCAACGGTCCAGTTCTACTTCTCCTTAGCCCAGCTAAGTCGCCTCTGACATTGTCTGTGGTTCAGGAGTGGCTTAACCTGAGGAATATGACAACTTCTGTGTGTGGTGGCTCTTGATGTCCTGACTCCAGCCTCAGTCCATTCCTTGTGAAGTTCACCCAAATTCTTGAATAGATTTTGCTTGACAAGCCTCTCAAGGCTGCGGTTCTCTAGGTTGGTTGTGCATCTTTTTCTTCCACATTTTTTCCCCTTCCACTTATCTTTCTGTTAACATGCTTGGATACAGCACCCTGTGAACAGCCAGCTTCTTTGGCAATGAATGTTTGTGGCTTACCCTCCTTGTGAAGGGTGTCAATGATTGTCTTCTGGACAACTTTTAGATCAGCAGTCTTCCATATGATTGAGACCAAATTGAGAGAGCATTTTGATGGCTCAGGAAACCTTTGCAGGTGTTTTGAGTTGATTAGCTAATGCCATGTCACCATATTCTAATTTTGCGATATAGTGAAATTGGTTGGTTTTTGTTAAATGTGAGCCAAAATCATCAATTAAAAGTACCACTGAGACTAAATTAAGACTAAATTTATATAATACACGAGCTTCGCTATTTGAGTTGAATTACTGAAATAAATTAACTTTACCACAACATTCTAATTTATTGACAATAAAGCTACACATGGCAGTTGAGAACGTCACTAAAAAAGTGCCCAAATGCTATGAAAGAACATTTCTCTCGCTCTCTCACTCATTTTCTACCGCTTATCCGAACTACCTCAGGTCACGGGGAGCCTGTGCCTATCTCAGGCGTCATCGGGCATCAAGGCAGGATACACCCTGGACGGAGTGCCAACCCATCGCAGGGCACACACACACTCTCATTCACTCACGCACTCACACACTATGGACAATTTTTCCAGAGATGCCAATCAACCTACCATGCATGTCTTTGGACCGGGGGAGAAAACCAGAGTACCCGGAGGAAACCCCCGAGGCACGGGGAGAACATGCAAACTCCAACATGCAAACATGCAAACACTGGAGGTGTGAGGCAAACGTGCTAACCACTAAGCCACCGTGCCCCCTGGAACGACATCTGTACCACACAATTCATAAACTCATTCTTACTTGAACAACTTAGTAAGATCTTACCTTGGGGCAGGTAACATAAGTCCAAGTGTCTTGTAGAGGACTGTGCCAAGAATGTAAACCGGAGAGCCATCCAAATCTGGTAAAACAATATCTGGTTAGCTTATAGTACTATATAATATTATAGACTTTATTATGTTTCATTTGTTGAAATGCCATGTTTTAACCAGGGATTATTTTAGAATGATCTTATGAGAAACAAATGAAACAAAGAACCAGATAAAACTGAGATCATTTTATACCAGATTATAAAGTATTGGATTAAAGAGACTTTATGCATAATTCATTAATAGGCTATTTTCTAAAAAAAAAAAAAATGACCTTAATAGCTTGATTGTGTCTCGGTACTGGTTCTACCAAAGTCTAGAAACTGTATTGGATTTATTAAACACTATTCTTTGATGATGGTGGTGAAGATCCAAGTCCTTAAGTGGACAACATATGCCAGCAAATGATGCCATGATAACAGAGCCATTAGATTTTCCTTGAATTTGTCCCCCATTCATTATTTGATAATATTGCTTGCGTACCCTAACAAAACCACTGGTTTTACCACGAAGAAGTGGTTAAAGAAAACTGCACAGTTCACAAATAAAGATATTCTCACATAACCTGCCTGCTGTGATGACCAAGTATCACACAACTCCCTCACTTACCTCTCCATATCCCATGACCAACTGTTGAAGAGCAGTTAACAAAAACCTGAAACAAATTCCACTGCAAAAATCCAAGTCTCTG
The DNA here is from genome assembly GCF_030014155.1 of Tachysurus vachellii. Taxonomy (NCBI): domain Eukaryota; kingdom Metazoa; phylum Chordata; class Actinopteri; order Siluriformes; family Bagridae; genus Tachysurus; species Tachysurus vachellii. Next base: position 34,762,903 of record NC_083461.1, on the reverse strand, counting down.
AATCCATGCAGCTCAGACAGGCCAGGTTGACCAATATCTTGAAATACCAATGGTTTCAGAAAACTGAAACCATTGGTATTCCACTTTTAACTGGCCTGTCCTAAGCCTAGACCCTCACAGACCACTCTAGAGTGAGCTTCCCAGCCCTCTAACTCCAACATGCTGATCACAACAAAATTCTCCCTAACTAAAATATTGCCGTACCAGATGGAACACTTAGAAAGTCTCTCTACTGCTTATTGACCGTGGAGCAGCTGGCAACAGTACTGTAAGAAATTACAGAAATTGCACCTAAATTCCACTCCAAGGTACACATCTAAAAGAGCTCATTCCTAAAAAGGTTTAAGTATCATAAGGTAATAAGTTTAGGACTCTAAACGTATAAACTCGATTCAATTATAAATATGGGAACGGTAGCAGGACATTAAGCATCACCTCGAACAAAGGGTCTACGTGACTGCGATTACCATTTAAAGTGACCACTTGGTTGATAACAATACCAAGCCAAGGTCTATGTGGCCGCGATTACCATTTAAAGTGACCACTTGGTTGATAACAATTGTAACAATACCAAGACAAGGTGTACGTGACCATGATTAACATTTAAAGACAATCAGCAAGGTGTAGCACAGCCATCTGGGAGACATTCAATTCTTACACTCAACACACATTCAAAGCGGAACTTCATTTAAATTACAAAAAGGGAAAACTGTATATAATGCTTGAGCAGGATTTGCTCAGGGTTCTTACTGACTCCGATGAACCCAAAGTATGTCATGTATTTTGTCACTTCTATGCTGGAATAAACACATTTTTTATTTCTTACAGTACCAACATTTCCCTAGTCACTTAACTGAACCTGCCTAAAAGTGCTACTAATCCAAGAAAAATCTTCTAGTCATAGTCACAAAAAAATTCCATCATTCTGGGATTCCCCACAAAGCACAAATATGGCTTGCAGATATTTGGGTTTGAGCGAAAGATCATCTAGTGTTCACAACACTGTTATCACCATTATCTGCAAACCTTACCCCCATTAAAGTAGTAACGGAGTCCTGAAAACAACTTTAATTTTAACTTAAAAATCCCCCCAAGTATTAGAATCTCATGTTTTCAGTAAGACTAAGGCATGCAGCCTCTTTACACATCATCGCCATGATTGTGCTATTGAGCTAATGCCTTGAGGCATACCTACTAGTAAACAAATCTATTTACCTTTAGCCACCTTTTGCTTCAGACTATTCATTGATTGTTATGGATGAAACTAAGTCTCAGTCAAGTCCCATTGCACTTTGCCTCTGTTAACACAGCCCTGGTACAGTTCCACGATGCAGTGTCAAGGCAGTGAGTGTAAAACAGCATTTAGCACCACCTCTGGTGCTACACTGAGTATATGTAATGCTACATGGGCTTTCTTGAGCCCCATCATTATTCAAACGCCTAATCAACAACTCCCTTAGGTGAGTTTGGCAGTATTCTTCACATGGTTCCAGTTCACCCTCTCCTATCTGCAAGGAACAAAGTACACCAAAGCAGGATGCCCAGGTGATCAGAAACAGAACAGAGCGGAGATTTTACCAGCTGGTAAAAATATGTCCTCATCCAGTTTAGGAGTCAAGGGTCAAGAAGCTTTTATTGTCATTTCATCCATATATAGCTGATGCAGTATATAGTAAAATGAAACACCATTTCTCCAATACCATTGTACTGGGATCAAATGATAACCCATTATCTACTGTTAGGCCAAATAGCTGCAGATACCTGTAAAAAAAACAAAACAAAAGGAAGTCCTAAAATGTGTTTAGGATGTAGGTTGTGAAGTACTAAACAGATTTTCCTTGGCATAATTACACATTAATACCATCTATTCAATTTAGTAGACACTTTAGCATCATTGTAATCATGTGAAAAGGAGGATCAAAGAAAATACTCTTGAACCAATGCTTACAGTTCAGAAAAAACTACTGAGTAAAAGCGGGGAAGTAACAGAGAATTCAAACATATGCTGGAGGGAATGTACACGCATTTACATTGAATACAAGAACATAAAATAACTTAAACCAATCAAACTACTTCCCCAAAGACGAGTGCATATTTGCATATTTATTTCCGTATATTATCCCATTTCAGAAAGGTGCCGAGCAAATCCAAAACCTAGCACCAATAAACACCATATTATTAAAATCTTTTTCACTACTAAAGACTAAGATATTACCATGACCAATAGGCTCCTGTCCAATACCTTTCAATACCCAAAATAGCTATGTCCCTTTAGTTAGTTTTCACATTAGTGTGAAACAATGTGACAAGGGATACAGAGCTTTGTTAAATTATGCTTATGTGTGCCCTGGATTACGTACTGTAGGTTCCACATATTCTCCTACCCGTATAACTCCTGCAACACCCATGGTTCCATATCTCCTTTGACTTTATCACAGATCAAGGCAAATCAGCATCTTAGTAAACAGACTAAGATTTTCAGCCTCTCTGGCTTATTCCACTTACCACCGTGTACTTGGTTTATAACCTTCCCCGCTTTTCCCACTATGATGAGGAAGAGATTGACTTTAGTTACCTAACCAATCTATTATATATGATTGATTTCACTTGCAACATTTTAACTACAAGAAATTAATTCTCTACCAGTTGCAGCTTTGCAATGTGCTACCATTGGACAGGTAATCTGGTATAAGGAAAATTATTTAGCTGAATTAATAAAGCATATATTCATGCAAGACAAACACTGAACATACCTGCACTTTGGGGAATAAAAATGCCTTTAGGGATGACCACTTTGTCCTCAGAGTTCCTGGCCCAGTCCACCATACCCTTACGTCCCTTCATTGGGAAATTAATATCAGTCATCACTGATACTGCAGGGAGCCTCTGGATGCTGGCCACTGGATAGAATTTCAAAGATCACAAATTTATGATGGTCAGTAAGTTTGCTAGTAGTAAATAGGTCTCTACAAGTGTCACATGATGTATACATACAGTACATCAGGAGGAATGCTCTATGAAACTGGAAAAGTTCTGCACAAAGCCTATTTTATGCACTCTCTGCTTTTGTGCTTCAGTAATGTTAGTGTTAATGATTATCCTAAATGATTACAGAAGATTGAAAATGATTTCAATTCAATTTCATTTGTATAGCATGTTTAGTAAAATGAGCAAAATTTTGTTTGATATCTTCATGCCTGTATTTCTGTCTTCCCCAAACTGTTGCCAAAAAATTGAAATCACACTATAGTTTTCTTTTAGAAATGGCTTTGTATGTTGTTATATTACGATGCTGCAAAATTCACTGGAACTAATAGGACCAAATATGTTCCAGCATGGCAATACTGATGTGTGCACAAAACAAGGTCGATGAAGGCATGCTTTGCCATGGTTAGCTTTGAAGCACTCAAGTGGCCTGCACAGAGCTTTGAACTCAACCTTACTGAACATCTTTGGGATAAATTGGAACAACATCTGTGGTCCAGGCCTTCTTGCTTGATATCACTGTTAATAATATCCAGATTAATGCTCTTATGTCTGAATGTACATAATTAAAATTAGGCACATTTGCAAATGTTATATCAGCAGCGAGAAGACTAACTCCCTATTAATGCTTTTTTGAATGGG